>NC_088718.1:25858376-26133376 GCF_963576615.1 Watersipora subatra | reverse complement strand
TATAGACGAAAAACTGGTGAGCTATGATTAGTGTTTTAAGCATGCAGTCTCCATTCAATAAATGCTGGCGATAGCAAAATATTTTGTATAATTTTTTAGATGCAAAACTTTTCAATACTGCCAGTTTGAAAAACTTCAGTTTGCCTAGCAATGTCAATTTCATTATCAGTTTTCTGTACACAAATAGGGCAATGCCGATTTGAGTAGTTTGAGACTGATGCATTGTAGACTAGCTGTAAAACGTATTGCAGATTTCCATTGTTCTCCCAACATTATTGACATATATGACTGCATATGTGTATGCATAGTGTCATCCGGGCAAAAAATTTCAGTAGACTGCATATTTGGAGTTGTTATACAGTATGAAAGACAACACTCATTAGACCTTAGGCTGCACATGAATCTGTTCCTGTGGGCAGGTAAATGCAGCTAGTATATATATGTGTAGATATATACACATATCTACACACACACATACATATATATATATATATATATATATATATATATATATATACATATATACACACACATACATATATATATATATATATATATATATATATATATATATACATATATACACACATACATATATATGTGTGTATACACACACATATGTGTGTGTGTGCGTGCGTGTGTATGTGTGTGTGTGCGTGCGTGCGGGTGTGCGGGTGTGCGGGTGTGCGTGTGGTGTGTGGTGTGGTGTGTGGTGTGTGTGTGGTGTGTGTGTGGTGTGTGTGTGGTGTGTGTGTGGTGTGTGTGTGTGCGTGCATGCGTGTGTGTGTGTGTACACACATACACACACATACACACACACACACACACACCGCACACACCGCACACACCGCACACACCGCACACACCGCACACACCACACACACCACACACACCACACACCACACACACCCCACACCACACACACACACCACACACACACCACACACACACCACACACACACACCACACACACCACACACCACAACACACACCACACACCACACACACACACCACACACACACACCACACACACACCACACACACATTTATACACACATATATATATATATTATATATATATATATATCTCAAGCTTGTTAATATGTGTGCGCAAGTGTTATTTTTATTTAACATATAACAACAGTGCAGTTTAAATAAATTGAGAGAAAAAATAAAAACAACCGTAAAGATTTTCAAACTTTGTCCCACAACTGTAACTTTTAATCTTCATATCATGAGAAACATGTTTTGTGCAGGTTAAATAAACTGAAAAAAATAAAACAACTATAAAACGGTTTAGATGTAAATGTGAAATAATTAACAAGTAACAGTTAAATTAAGTCAGTTTTGCTACGATTACAATAGAAGACGATTTGGTAATGGTACAATTAATACGAACTGAGAAAACAAAACAGAAATATCTAATATGTTGAACTAATAATAACAATTCTTTCATAGAAGTGTGTGTATAAAAAAGCTTACTGTTCCACCAGAAGCTATCCATCAAAACTTTGTATATGATGATACTGGTACCTCTCGATACTGGTACAAATGTAAAAATGAAATATCGTAATGTCTTTGTCTGACCAAACGGAGAGAGAATGTAGAGGCTATTCCTTTTCGAGATGAAACGATTGTACGCGTGAAATGAATTGGCATTGACCGCGGATTTAGCAGTTGAACCTTACAAAAAACTGAAAATAAAAGTTCACAAAAACACGAAAAAGCATCATGTTTCATAGAGATAAAAGAGTTCATAGAGTTTCAATAATTTTGGTTGTGAAAAGAAGAAAAGGGGGTATACGCTATATAGTAAGAGCTATTAGCCGTACGAGCTTTCGTAGTCTACTGGTTAGAGAATTGGATTTCAAACCTGTGGTTCCAATCTTTGTGAGTTTAAGTCTGGCAGAATGCGAAATTTTAATTCCAAAATTTTAATAGCTATAGCTGGACATACCCATAGACAGACAGACAAGTGACAAACTTTGAGAAATATATATACATGTATATATGGATTACTTTATTGGCAATGATTTCATTTCAAATAGAAATGTGTTTTAAATTATGCCATACACCAATAATAAAACAAAAAAAGATAAAAGGGGCAGCAGTTCGCCACTAAAATCAAATAATTGATTTACCGTATACCATTTAAAATAACTTTCTCTGCTAAATGATCGGATATTAGGTGGAAGATTTTTAAAGCAGCTAGCAATGATATATCATATTGATTTATGCAATTTGTTCACATCATGTAAGTTAAAATGACTTGAAAACTTGCAACTGTCCTATAAAAAAGAGGACACAATTTTAAATAAATTAAGAATTTTATAAACAAATAAATAAACAATTTATGCTTACAGAATGATTGGTGGAAATATGATTTAACCATAATATAAAAAATGAAAATGGAAAAGAAAAAATGAAACTATGATGGATTTCCTATCAGAGATTAAAAGCTGACTATTGTTTGTCCCTGAAGAATGCAACTACTTATACAGGAGAATATAACTCCTTGTCACAAAACAATACAGTTCTTTGTTGGAGAAGTATATACATGTAGTTACGGACGCCTCACACTGTGACTAATAAAATATTAGCATAGTTAGTTGGTGGGTTCTTGCTAACTCTTGTTTAGCTCTTAATGTTGTTGTTAAATTTTATATGCTTGTCAAACCACATCTAATTTTATTGATTTTGTTGTGTTGGTACAGGTAAGAGTTATCCTTACATATTTGTGCTGTTTACATATTGAAAGTAGACAACTCTTGTATTAACAATCCCATATTTAGGTTTAAGTCTTACGACTAACATATGCTTGCTTTTGATTCAACACAAAAATGTAATGAAAAATGATCTCATACTTTTCTCTTAGTAATCCAATCATCCTCTCCATCTGTGTAACACACCTTCATATGCGAATACAGCTTGTCTAGTATTTATCTTGACAAAAACAAAATTAGCCATGATTATTCAACAATTTAGTATTTGAAAAATCCCTTAGAAAATATGCAAAACCCAGGCATTCTCTCTGACCTTGACCCTTTCATAATGTCCTTCTTTTTGTACGTCACAAAGCATGAGGAAGAACAGCCTCCTGTCAGCGATGCCTAAGACAATGTAGGTTGAGTCATGGGTGAATGCCACTTTCTCTGCCTCTCCATAAAGAGAGTACTGGCCAATGGGCTCGCTTAAATTTTCCACCCTGTACATAAACATCATTTTCTTCTGCTCCATGACCACCAAATGATTTCCATCTGGCGCTGCAACAAAACAGCTTCACTTTCTAGCCATGATGCCATAAATTACAATGAACAGCTTCAATGACATACACAATGGTGCACTCATTCTTTCTGCTTAATTGGCAAATCAATCAAGTAAGAAACTGAAAACTGCATTTCTGTTTAGATACATTCTCGACTTCCAGTGTACTTTTGCCTTGGAGAGTCTATTTGAACACCAGATGCATTGCTGACATGCTATACATACAGGAAATGACACAGTCATTTGACAAGAGTTGAACAGAGATATGACGCTCGCTTCGTAGTTGTTACGTAGTATACTCACTTTATACATAGATTTACAAATAACTCTCTCTATATAAAGATATAACATGCAAACTTCCTCTATACAAAAATACAATATGCCAACTCTATGTATAAAGATACAAAATACAAACTCACTCTATATAAAGATACAAAATACAAACTCACTCTATATAAAGATACAACATGCAAACTCACTCTATATAAAGATACAACATGCAAACTCACTCTATATAAAGATATAACATGCAATCTCACTGTATATAAAGATACAACAAGCAAACTCACTGTATATAAAGATACAACATACAAACTCTCTCTATATAAAGATACAACAAGCAAACTCACTCTATATAAAGATACAACATGCAAGCTCACTCTATATAAAGATATAACATGTAAACTTATTCAATACAAAAATACAGTATACATACTTACTACATAAAAATATATTACGTATAAATTCATTACCTGTATATACATAAATATAACATAAAAAATTGCTCCATACAAAGATATAACAACATTCAAACTTTCTCTAAACAAAGATGTAACATTCAAACTACCTCTACACTAAAGGTATAGCATTTGAACTCATTTTATGTAGAGATATAACAATCAATTTTTTTCTTAACTCGGTGAAAACAGTTTTAGTCAGAACCGTAGGATATGAAACAAAACTTCTCTTTCTTGGTTATAAAAAAACAGGTCTACAAGATTATTTAGCCGCAGAAACGCAAAGACGGAGACAAAACGTACTTCACCGACTAAACGAAACGTATCTGGTAAGATTTTGGAATTGATTAAAAAATTTTGCTTCATAAGTTTCGTGTGATGAGAATGTAGTACCAAGTAATTCATGGTAATTCAACCAAGTACTGTTAGAGGGGTGTGCTAAAATGATAGACATGCACTTTTTAGGTGTACAGTGTACCTCCGCCATACGACATAAATTTGTTCTGGTGTTGGGATCGTAAGGCAAAAATGTCTTATGAAGGGGCCTAGGAACCTACAGTAATTATCTAATGGAAACCGCCGGTAAAAGCATTCAAATTTTATACGCATACTGTACATATTAAAAATCAGTACTAAAATAATATAGTAACCATAGTAACTATAGTTACCTATTCAGTAGTTATGATCTGCAATAAAATGTAATATGACTATGCACTATGAAGTTCTTACCTTTGAGACAGATATAGGCTAATGGTGGTGTGAGACAGACTTCAGAGCATTGCATTCAGTTCACTAAACTGTGTGTGACGCTACGTAAGAGAAACTTTAAATTTAGCTTCAATGAATTTAGTTGATTAACCTCACGCTTAAAGATAAGCTGTAATATTTCACTAAACCTCCTTAAATTTTGTGGTCTTAAATTTTTTTAATATGTTTCCTGCTTGGCGCCTTTTGGTTCGCGTTCACTATAACTTTTAGTCAAGCATATTAAAAAAATTTTCAAACTAATTTGACAAGAAAGACTGAGTGATGCTGCTCAAATTTGAATTTGAGAAAAACATGTTGATGTCGGATTCTGACGAAAAGAATGCTAATGGTGAAGGCAACCACTTTGGCAGCTGTCACCTAAGTTTGGGTCTCACAAGTAATGTGTGATTCACAAGTACTTATCAACCTGCTACTATCTCTCAAATATGTCAGTGCTGCTGTCACCATGCATGTGACACCAAGCATCACAAATATGAAAACTTTATGGGATAAATTTAGGAGAACTTACTAAGGAAAACCTGATCACTTTTTTGCTGAAGCTTGAGTGGTTGCTTAAAGGAGTCAACACCCTTATCAATCCTATAGATCTGTACCTTTTGATTGTTTCTCAGAGCGACTGTGTTGGAGGCAGATGATATGAGTGTTGGCTTGTTCAACTAAAAAAACATAGCATTAGGTTATTTTCATGCCCATTTATCTAATACCATGTCATAATGGTTGACTTGAGCTTCAACAAAACTGTGTGTGAGAAAACTGGAAAAGATGACATGTTGATAACACAAATATTATAACTAGGAGAATGAAGACATGATGGCTTATCTAGTTGACACCTATAGTTAATACAGCAACAGAGAGAAATACTAGACAGATAAGCAACTGAGATGAACTACAATAAGTTCTCTATGAGAAGAACTATGGAGCTAAAAATGGAGCTACATGGAAGTCAGTGATAAAACCTAAACCATAAGACATTCACTGTCAAAACAACCGGGTGAAAGAGAGAGACTATAATATTAGTTTATTTTATGTGATGTTGGGTGACATGAACTTTAATAAAACCAAATGGGGAAAAACTGACAAAATACAAGCAGTTTTAACTAAGTGTAATGGAAACATAATGAGGGAACTAGTTGACACCTATAAATGATACAGATTTAGAGAGAAATGAAACTAGACAGACAAGTAACTGAGATGAACTACAATAAGTTCTCTTTGAGAAGAACTGTACTCAGTATCAAATACTTTCACCAGTAAACAAGTTGGCAGCTCTATTAGTTTCTGTTACACTATTAAGATAATATTGTGAGTGTGATATGACTGTATGGGAAATTTGAGATTAGGATTGGTTTGATGAGTGTGATATATGATTTAATGCACCATTTGAGAGTCAAAAACAGCAGGAAATGTTCATTTTATATAGAGCAATGTCATGACTGCAGCAACATGTTTGTGGCTCTTTTGGAAATATTCTAAAAAATGTTTAAATCATTAAACAATTTCAATGGAACAGTTTAGACATGGTAAAACACTTTGAGTTTTATAAAAGTAACTATCTGTGCTACCCGGCCTTGCCCAGGTAACAAAAAAGTCTTTGGACAAAAAATTGATTTGTATTTAACATATAACAACATTTCCCATTCTAAATTTCAAACTATATATCATGAGAAAAGTGTTTTGTGTAGTTGAAATAAATTAAGAGAAAAATAAAAACAACTGTAAAGGTTTTAAAACTTTGTCAAACAACTGTAACTTTCAAACTTCATATCATGAGGAAATGATTTTGTGCAAGACAGGTTATTTTCTTTGGAAGAATTAGACAATGCGTATATTCTGAGAATACATGTATTTAACAAATTAGTAAAAAAAAATATGACAGAATGTGGTAGTATTTTGTAGTTGAAATTTTAATAGAACAATGTCTGCCAAAAATAGTTGAATGAAAAATTAGTATCAATAATAAAGATTGGAAACTAACTAAGTAATTATAACATTGATAGGAAAATGAATAATGTCTATACTTCAAACATGATATTATAATAATTCAAACATGATATTATACTCAAATTATGTTTAAAAAATGCAAGTTGAAATAAAAACGACAATGCAACAAACTTTAAAATCTTATATTATAAACTTCAAAAGTTATCAGAAGTTTATAAATGTAATAAGAGAATGTAAATCTATATATATTTTTCTCAAACTATGTAAAGGTATGTAACTATAAAAAAGCAAGGAATAACTAATACTTGTAATCGTACACGATAATTGCGTATTAACTTAATTTTATGATTTGTTGACAACATAACCAACGATCTTTAGAACTTTCATGGTATTGACAGTAGTTTCCTAAAAATTTTTTCTATAAAATTAGCCAAAATTAACGAAGCTATTTCAAACTTTTGTTTGAGAATTTCCAACTTAAATACGAACATTTTTTGTGTAAGTTTTGTAAGTACCTCCCTAGTTAGAAAGAAGATAACTACTCGTGTTGATGAAATTATAGCCAATTCAGATTTTTGTGATGACAGAGATAATTCAAGTAGCAGCACCGACTCTGATGGTAGTGAAAGTAATAGTTTTGTAAGAAGAGTAAGGTACATTGTAGACCATCGTTTTGGCTTCGTAGCGATTGTAGCTTCAAGTAGCTTTAGCAAGGCACCAAGTATAAATACATTGATTTTTTGTACAGCAATGTTTGTTAACATGTTGGGGAAAATAGAATAAGCAGTGAAAGGGTTAATGATTGTGAAGCGCAAGGTACCAAATCAGAATCCAAAAAACATAATGTGGCTGGGGAAAAGGTCTTTTGAGCAGCTTGAATAAATTTGGGGCAAACCAAATGTAGATGTAAAATAAATAGCCAATATTTAAACTAAAAAATGTTGATGCAGCGTATATATTTCGGTTGCATATATAATCAGTACAAAAATCGCCAAATTTGAGGTTCAAGATAAATTATTAGCTTTAACGAAAAGAGATGAAGAAGCATCACGTTGCATATGCTTAGGTCCCAAAAATTTCTGATAAGGGGCATCATAACGCAAGGCTAAAATAATTAGCATGCGCATGGGATATGCGGTATATGATAACGTGACTGATCACTATGTCATGTCGGCTCAGTGGTAGAGCGTCCTGATAAGAACCTCATTAATGCATTCGTCGTGAGTTGAAATCCATCAAAAAACAAAATTTTAATATCAAGATTTTAAGATCTATAGCTGGAGGGACACACATATCCACACACACATATCCACATACTTTGAGAAATATACATATATATATAGATTGTGAAAGATTCTTACATAACTTAGTGGGCAGATTTGAAGGTTCTGCTAAACTTTGTGTACCAGCGTGACCAGGTACAAATAAAGCTGACCTAATTTTAACAGAAAAAGGTATTTTGACATCTTATGGCGTTAATGAAGTTCAACCGAACGTCTCAAAAATGCTGTGTCACTGCGAGCCTTAGACTAGAATCATTATAAACAACAAGAAGTGCAATTACATGCCACAAGGAGGAATGTGTATGAATAGTACCTTTTCTGTCTTAACAACATCCTTAGTGTACCAGTTGAAGAAGGAGTACTGCCTTTGGTAGAGGAGCACAAAAAAGTGCTGACAGCAGAAAAAATCTTGCAGTTTGTCAACTGATAGGTCTCTTTCTTGTGGCAAGTTCACTTCTTTATTTCCTTCCTTGTCAATTATCTCTATCAGCAACTTTTCTTTTTCAGCCTTTTTCAATTTTTGCCGCCTCTACAGATACCGGTAGATGAATACATGTCATAGTGAACAGACTAGTAATTATCACTATAAACAGACTAGTAACTGTCACTACAAACAGACTAGTAACTATCACTATAAACAGACTAGTAACTGTCGCTATAAACAGACTAGTAACCATCACTATAAACAGACTAGTAGCTATCACTATAAACAGACTAGTAACTGTCACTATAAGCAGACTAGTAACTGTCAATACAAACAGACTAGTAACTATCACTATAAACAGACTAGTAACTGTTGCTATAAACAGACTAGTAACTATCACTATAAACAGACTAGTAGCTATCACTATAAACAGACTAGTAACTGTCACTATAAACAGACTAGTAACTGTCACTATAAACAGACTAGTAACTGTGAATATAAGCAGACTAGTAACTGTGGTTATAAACAGACTAGTAACTATCACTATAAACAGACTAGTAACTATCACTACAAACAGACTAGTAACTGTCACTATAAACAAACTAGTCACTGTCACTATAAACAGACTAGTAATTGTCACTATAAACAGACTAGTAACTGTCACTATAAACAGACTAGTAACTATCACTATAAACAGACTAGTAACTATCACTATAAACAGACTAGTAACTATCACTATAAACAGACTAGTAACTGTCACTATAAACAGACTAGTAACTGTCACTATAAACAGACTAGTAACTGTGAATATAAACAGACTAATAACTGTGGTTATAAACAGACTAGTAACTATCACTATAAACAGACTAGTAACTATCACTACAAACAGACTAGTAACTGTCACTATCAACATACTAGTAACTATCACTATAAGCAGACCAGTAATTATCACTATAAACAGACTAGTAATTATCACTATAAACAGACTAGTAACTGTCATTATAAACAGACTAGTAACTGTTACCATAAACGTATTAGTAACTATCATTATAAACAAACTAGTAACAGTCACTATTAGTGCTGGGCACGGGTAGTAATACTCGTTGAACTCGCGGGTTTATCTTCTCTCGAGTATCGGGTAATAGAGATTTCGGGTATTCCGGTCCTTCGGGTTCGGGTTTTGACTTTCAAGTTCGGGTTTTGGTACACGGATCCGTCAGGTAGTGTTAACAAAGACTCGGTCTATTGCATCCTGCGCTCTTAGTCTGGGACCACAGGGCATCTCTGTGTCATTTTTGCTAAGGAGGCATGACAATGGAGTTTAACGAGTCTTTATTTTAATAGATAGAATAAAATACATCATACCTTATTTACTATGCCTATGAAATATTGTAGTCAAGCAGTGATTACTTGTCATTAAAAGGTGAGAAGAAATACTTACATCACATTTTATTTGCGCAATTAGCCAAATCGGCTTCGTAAACAAATCTATGCCATTTTTAATACGGCGCGTGTTCGCTATCACCGATAACACATAGGTCCTTAGTCTGTTTCCGCTATCGCCTTGTTAGAAACAGCTATCAGCGTTGATAGTAGCGGTGAAAATTTAATAACTCTGTTTAAATTGATTACCACAGCTAGCTATGATGGATTACATAATTCATTATAACCAAGTTTTACTAAGCCAACAAGCCTTACTAACGGAAAAAATCGATAATGTAAAAGTTTTTTATATTTGGAGCACCTAAAGTAATACTCGCTAATGATGCCACACCCGACCGTCAAGATTATACGGGAGCTACCCTAAGGCTGACTAAGCTGGACCGAAGACTGGCCCTGACGAATTTGGGACCGAACACAGGCCCGTAGAATCAGACCGAATACTGGCCTCGTAGTATCAGACCGAATACTGGCCTCGTAGGATCAGACCGAATACTGGCCTCGTAGGATCAGACCGAATACTGGCCTCGTAGGATCAGACCGAATACTGGCCTCGTAGGATCAGACCGAATACTGGCCTCGTAGGATCAGACCGAATACTGGCCTCGTAGGATCAGACCGAATACTGGCCTCGTAGGATCAGACCGAATACTGGCCTCGTAGGATCAGGCCGAATACTGGCCTCGTAGGATCAGACCGAATACTGGCCTCGTAGAATCCGACCGAATACTGGCCTCATAGGATCAGACCGAATACTGGCCTCGTAACCTGGTTGCCGGTATACCCCAACAATGTAACTCCTGAACAAAACTCTTGGAAGTTAGAGTTACTCGGCTTCAGGCATGAAATTATCCAACTATCATTAAATGGCTAGTTCCTATTAGTTGGCAGAACACTTGTCTGGCTGAGGTGGTGCACTAGCGTGGATGCAGCTGTGGTTCGCTGTCTAATACCACATGCCTACGCACAGCGTTACAGACTCGCCAAATCTGTCTGTCGTCCCTCGAAGCCTTGTGTGGCTGCAGCTATGAAACGCAGTCTTAAGCCACGGCTTATGAGGAGAAGACAAAACAAATAAAGCTAGTGCTCCCTACTAGATAGTCTGCTATGAATCAATTAACAACACTTTGAGAAAGCGTCAAAGTTTATTCACAAATATCAGCACAAAGCACAACACGAGCAGAACACTCTAACAACACGATTGCATGTTCTTATATACACACAAAAATGGCAAAAACTAAGATAATTGGTTAAAATAATATAGGTCAATTTTACTGACTGTAATTGGTTACACGCATGGATAAGACAGCAAAACGATAAGATCCAGTCAAATCTTACCACAAAAGTTAGCGCAAACAAACAAAACGAGTGTCTATTACCTCCGCTTTACAAGTCCTCTCTCCGATACGCCCGCTTATTACCCATAAATACCGTAAGCTAGTTCTAACATGCTAATTCTAATGCTCCTCCAAAGCGAGTAGTCTTCGCGATCTGACCTGACCCTCGTGATCGACTCGGACTATAGCCTATAGTTCCGAGCTGATTTTTTTTTCAAAGGGCCCTCTTCAGGGCCACCACCTTGTACAAGAGTGTTGTTCATCTGGCTATGAGCGTTTACTTCACACCATCTACAAAAAGTCAGAGGTACATAGAACATGCTTAAGTATTAAGCTACCATAGACCCTATCTTCTGCCACCTGTTGACACGAAAATGCCCTGTAGCACCAGACTATCTTGACTGTTTAACAATCCACCTGTTAACGCTGCAAGTACGAATGTCAGTCAATAAAAACTGAAAAATGATAAATAAATTGAAAAGAAATATGATTGCTTTGTAAATTTGAAGATATATCTGTTAAGAAAATTTAAACATAAACTCCATATTTCATATCAATAAACCCGATACCCGAAAAACCCGTAGGCAAAAAAATACCCGAGCCTAGCACTACTAGCTACCCGATACTCGAAAAACCCGAACAGAAGGGGACGGGTCTAAACCCGTTGACCAAGAAGTACTCGTGCCCAGCACTAGTCACTATAAACATACTAGTAACTATCACTATAAACAGACTAGTAACTGTCACTATAAACATACTAGTAACTGTCATTACAGTTACAGGCAAGTATACAGCATACAGTATACAGTAAGTTTATACAGGCAAGTAGAAGTTATTAGCTAAAACTGCTCACCTGCAGGAGTGATAACTGTCCATTTACATAGTGATGCTTTAAAATGACCCTATCATCATACACACGCTCTGCTGTCATGTTTCCTGTCACTGCATCGAACTTGTGCCAACTTGTCTCACACTTGACAAGCACTTCATTTGGTTTGCATCCTCGACTCTTAACATCAGCAAACAAAAAACATTATTTCTGGCGTTATTATAATATGTAAACAACTAGCCATCACAACCTATTCAGTCAGCGGTATGATACAGAAATCTAGTACAGGATTTATTTAGTTCCATCATTAAGTGTTCACAGAAACCATCTCCAACTAGTACTCATTCACCAGCTTATGAAAATCTCTAATCACTATTTCTTCAATCAAGTCATCTTGAATAGACCAGAAGCTGAGAGTACCTTGGTTGGTTACCGTGACAACATAGTCATCGAAGCATACCACATCCTTGAGGCACTCATCAGCCTGTAGTGTGTGCTTGAGACTTGATGTTATCTTCCCTGAGCTCATGTCCCAGATGGAAACAGAGCTAAATATACCAAATGAAGTGAGTAAAGATGTACATTAAGCAAGTAAAGTGATGATTCACTAGAGAAATCAAATGGCATGAGGAGGAACTAGTTTGCCGGAAAGCAAAGACTCATAAATTAAAATATTATATTTCAAAGGAAACTGCCGATTCCCTTTACTGCTCCACAAGACTAAAGAAAGATAGCGGAAATCAATAAGATGTACATATATTTCTCAAATATATACAAATACATGTGATCAGCGTGAGCCCATTGCAACAGAAAAACATTCAAGAAACTGTCATCGGTCTCTGACTTTCTTAGCTCATCTGGCATTTATATATCTTTTCTTTCTTGGCTGCCTCTGCCTCCTTTACACTTTATTGTTTTTGCCTATGTGACTCGGCTCCAATATATAAGTCTTAATTTTGCCTTAATTTAAGTCTTAATTCATACAAGTCCTAATTGAAAATGTTTAAAATTGAATAGCTGGCGTGGTATTTTAATGCGCCTCATTCGCAAATACTGTTTCCATTATTTGCAAGCATGATGGATTTGATAAAGTTTTGCAAATCGCAAAACTTTCACAGCTTGCCGGTTTTTGACGTTTCCGCAACTTAACTTGTGGATTAGCTTAAACTTGTGAATCATGTTTATCATGGAAACATAGTGATTAGCTGAGCTGGCTATTATGCAATCGCTCGGCTGATCTGCATGCAAGTAACTAGTGATCTCAAAAACACTCAGTGCTAGTACCCGGCTGACTTTTACCCCAACATAACAAAATATAACAAGCCTGTTGTTAAAAGTAAATCGCTGTTGTCTAAAATTAAAAAAACAACATGATAACATGCACCAAACCCTTAAATTAATTAGAACAAAAGATTATAATTATAATTAATGCCATGATAGGAGCTGTGTCCTATGTCCAAAGCAATGCTAAGATCATTAGGAAAAAATGGTTACACCTTACGGAAATCAAACCTAAATATTCGTTTTCGAAGTCAAGCACACTACCACGGCACCACTTGATCACTTCTCCACATTTAAGAAAAACTGTGCGCATACTTATTACATATGACAATCTCTCACAGTGTGCCGGAGCCGGTGTACTAGTCTTTACTATAAGACTAAAAAATATGGCACTTCACAGGAGTCAGATCCAGTAACTCCACATCCCAGCCAAGCATGCAACTACCTGCACCTCTCGATTACCGTGCCAATGCTATTAATTCTTGTACATATAGTTATGTGGTAAAATTACATAGTTCAAGTCTAAAGTTTATTCATCACATTTATCAAGTTATTGTTCATTTTTTGTTTTATAGGTATAGCATTTATTCAGGACAATACAGTAGTTAGGAAACTAATACCTTATAAGGAATATGCTAATAAGAAGTGGACAGAGCCTATTATATATAAGTTGTTGTATCACATTTTATGTATCAGTATTGCTTACATACTCACTACAAAAAGTAACAGAATAAAAATTTGAAAAATAGATTCTAAAGCTTGTTAATTATCATAACATTGTACAGAAAATAAGAATACAAAGAATATACAAAGTGTACAGAATAGGGTGGCAGTCTTGGTTGATATAAACCCATATATAGTACAGAATTATTTAGTACATTTTGGTGGCAGTGGTGGGATATTGTCAGCCAAGATCACAGAGTACAGTACAGATTACAGAGTACAGATTATAGAGTAAAGATACAGGGTTAATTCATAGGCACCGTTAATCATGTCCAGACGTCGTACAAGAAGAAATAACCAGGACAGAGAATTAGAAAACTTGCATGAAACAATTTTCGCAGCTAGTACCCCAACAAGACAAGATGGTACAGTTAATATAGATAATCTTGTACATGCACTACACAGAACATAGCGCACAGATCGTAAAGAAATAAAAGCAACTACATTTGATGGTGAAAGAAATGTAGAGCTTTTTATTAAACAATTTACAGATGTGGCTAACTTGAATCAATGACCAGACCAAGAATCACTGCTTCATCTACGGCTCAATCTAACTAGCAAAGCCAGAGATGAAGGTATATACAGCACAGTGGCACAGATTTATGATAACTTAAGATCCAGGTTTGGGTTGACTGCAAAGCAAGCTAGAGATAAACTAGGGGTCTCAGGAAATCTGCAAACATGAACACTCATGAGCTAGGTTCTGAAATCCTCTGACCGGTGAAACTGAGTTATCCTAATATGCCAGATACAGATCAAGAAGATCTTGCCATGGATAAATTTAAAGCAGTTATGAATGGCACAGGTCTCAAGCGACATCTTCTCGCTCTACGACCAGAGAGCATAAAAGAAGCTGCAGAGATGACTGAATAATATCTCCAGGTAGATCACAACTCAGCAAAGTTGACTGCTGTTACAGAAGAGTCAAGTGCAGTTTTAGATGCGATACAGGCATTACAACAAACTGTGAAACAACAGGCAGACATTATAAAAATGATCCAGGAAAAACAAGGACAAACTACAAGTTGGCCAAACCAATTTTGCAGGGTCACAATCCATACAGTCTCTTGTCTGGGTTGTGCCCCTGAACCTGGCTTCACCAGAAAGCCTGATGCATCCAGACGTGGGTGCTTTCAGTGCAATGGACCGCACACAAAGAAAGACTGCCCTAAGCTTAAGACTCAAGAACCACAGAACCAGGGAAACGTGAGCGGTCCAGCTCAGTAACTGGCTCATTTCAGCGTGGACCTTTAATAAAACACAAAGAGCCTAAGAGCAAGAAAGCTTGCTCTAAGCTGAACCAGGGAATATTGAAGTACGAGACATAGAATGGCAAACTCATGGTTGCCTATACATACCAAGCAAGGTAGAAAATCACTCATTCCTATACCTTCTTGATACAGGCAGCACAGAAAATATTCTAACTCGAAACCTATTAACCACACTCTCTGGTAGGCTGAAGGCAAGTCTAGACGTTGATGAAACCACTGCAAGAATGGCTGATGAAAGTGGACTTCTTATTTATGGCACTATAACATTGCTTTGTCGTGTCAGAACGATGCAAATGCATGTCACATTCAAAGTAGCTAACATCACAGATGATGCCATACTTGGTATTCAATTCTTCAAAGAACACAGATGCTCGATAAACATGGATAAGGGAGTGTTAAATATACAAGATCAGTTGCTTTTATGCACCAATAAAAATGGGTCACTGTACTCTAACAAAGTACAGGTGGCAGAGACCACAACAGTTGCCCCTTGGTGTAAAGCACAGTTAATCTGTAGGTTAATATTAAGTTCAGCTCATCCAGTAGGAATAATAGAGCACTGCTTTGCACTGGATTCAAAGGTGGTTATAGCAGCAACACTCACACAACCTAATAGTAGAGGGAGAGTCATGGTGAGATGTATCAATTCAAGGTCAGCTACAGTAGAATTAAAGGCTGGCACTAATGTAAGACTATACACTCCAGTAGACCATGATCAAATCTTCACAGATATAGAGAAGGACAACTCTGTACAAAACCCACAGCCCAAAAACTTAAACTCACAAGCACCTGAACACGTAATTCCCTTATATAAGCAGGCAGTTAAGAACTGTAAATTTTCTGCTCAAGTACAGGCACTGGCTAAACTTCTACTGAATTACGCAGATGTGTTCAGTAGAGAGGGCACAGATGTAGGTCTAACCAATCTAGCATCACACAGTATACCAGTAGGACCAGGTACAAGCCCAATCAGGCAGCCGCCTAGGCGATTGGGTGTTGAGAAATACGTAGAAGTCAAAAGACAAGTAGCCGATCTTGTTAAGAAAGAAATGGTTGAGTCTACAGATAGTTCATGGAGCTCCCCTGTAGTGCTAGTCAAAAAGAAAGACAACAGTTGGAGGCTCTGTGTGGATCACAGAAGATTAAATGCTGTGACATGCAAGGATTGAGTACCCACTGCCCAGGATCGATGAAAGTCTCGATGCCTTTGCAGGTAGTGTATTGTTTAGTACTCTAGATCTCTTTAGTGGTTATTGGCAGGTGCCATTGGACCAGGATGCTCAAGAGAAGGCAGCATTTGTTACCAGAGGGGGACTCTGGAAATGGAAGGTGCTTCCGCTTGGATTAACGTCGGCGCCAGCAAGCTTTGAAAGACTTATGGAACAAGTACTCAACGGCTTACATTGGAAAAGTCTACTTTTATATCTGGATGATATAATTGTGTTCTCTACAGATTTTAACACTCACTTAGAAAGACTTGAGGCAGTGCTACACAGATTTCGCACAGCTAACTTGAAACTGAAACCATCGAAGGGTGAATTGCTACAAAAAGAAGTCAAGTTCTTGGGATATGGAGTCAGCTCACAGAGAGTGTCCACAGATCAAGACAAAATTAGAGCTGTCAGGGAGTAGGAGACACCGAGATGCCAGACATAAGTCAGAACATTTTTGGATTTTGTTGGTTATTACAGGAAGTTCTGTCCTGATTTTGCAACTGCAGCAAAACTTCTCAACAGATTAACAGCTAAATGAACTCCATTTGCATGGGGTGAAGATGAAGAGATGGCATTTTGTAAGCTAAAAAGGTTTCTCATAGAGGCACCTGTATTAGCTTACCCTGACTATACTAAAGAATTCATACTGGATACAGATGCTAGCCTAGAAGGTGCTGGGGCTGTGTTGTCACAGGTACAGAATGGAGAAGAAAGGCCTATAGCATATTACAGTAAAACCTTCAATCCAGCAGAGAGAAATTATTGTGTAACAAAAAGAGAGCTTCTGGCAATAATCTTAGCAACAAAACACTTTCAACTGTACATATATGGGAAGAAATTCCGCCTGCGCACAGATCATGCATCCTTAATCTGGCTTTACAAAAAAAGAGACCCTTCCCATCAAGTGGCCAGATGGCTGGAGTTACTAGCAGTGTTTCAATTCACACTTGGCCATTGTGCCGAAGCAAAGTATGGAAATGCTGATGGGCTAAGCAAAGTTTGCTGTGAATGTAGACAATGTAGTAATATAGAGTGCAGAGATGGTGGACTAAGTAGAAAAGATATCAAGATAACAAATCATGTACAAGTAGCAGGCGGTAAAATCCTGGAAGGAAGCGAGTCAGAACCAGATAGCTATGTACTGGAAGGAAGAGAGGACACAACGATTTGTGGTATATCTACAGAAGCTGAACTAAAAGAGATAATCCCTCTTCAAAAGCGTGGTGGAAGTGCAACAGAGATTATGAGACAACTAATAACAGATGGAAAAAACCTTCACAAGAACTAATTGAGCAGGGAAGCACAGAGATCAAGAAAATATGTGCTCTATTCATTGTCATGAAGGTAGAAGATGATCTGCTCAAAATTAGATTAAGTGTGAACAATCGATACATCTGGTTGATAGTATTTCCCGCAGAGCTCAGAACATCTGTAATAAGACAACAACACAGTCAACATCATGCAGGGGTCAGCAACACATACAAGAAGGTCAGGCTCAATTGGTATTGGCCAGGCATGGTATCACAGATAAGGCACACAGTCAAGAAATGTGAAGTTTGTCAAGCAGCCAAGCATAGTAATACAAACAAAGGATCAAGTCAACAAAGATTGTTCTGCGGCCGCCCATGGCAAGTGCTATCTGTGGATTTAGTGAGCCTATTCACTAAGACACCAAGAAACAATACCGTGATTTTGGTAATAGCTGATCATTTCACGCGGTTGCATGACGCTATAACCATACGAGATAGTACCACTGAAAGCATAGCAGAGGCTTTAGAAACTCAAGTCTTTTGTTATTTTTGGATTCCAGAGAGGATTTATTCAGATGAGAGAGCTGCATTCGAGTCCCAATTAATGCAAGAATTATGTAAAATCTGGGGCACAGATAAAAGTAGAACAACACCTTATCATCCACAAGAAAATGGCGTTGTCGAAAGAGGTAATAAAGACTTGGGAAATGCACTGTGGTCCTTTCTATTAGACCGTGATGAGACAGGTTGGGACTTGTTGTTACCCCAGTTAACCAGATCTATCAGAGGTACACCACACAGTTTCACTGGTGAAACTCCTAACTTCATGATGTTTGGACAAGAAATCACTATGCCAGATAGCCTCATTTCAGGACCAAGTCTAGAGAAGCAATCTAGAGAAAACTATGCAGTTGAGCTGGAGAACAGATTGGCAGTAGCATATGAATTCACAAAGAATAAACAAGCAGAAATCACAGCAAATGACCCCAGACAATCTTTGTTGTTTCAAAATGGTGACTATGTGTGGCTGAAAGCCAAAAAATACAAAAAGGGATGCACACCAAAACTCCAGGCAAAATGGCAAGGGCCATATAAAGTAAAAGAATCATTCGAAAATCATATTTAGTTGATTTACATGGTAGAACCTCGATTGAGCACGAATCCAGGTTAAAACTATACACTCCAGCTGATAGCAATTGATGGAGAGTTATACAATAACCAAATCGCCAACCTGCACGGCCAGGTTTTCCAGAAAAGCCGATTGATAGAAAAGTTGGTGATCAGCATGAAGCCCCTATCATACCACGAAAAAAAGAATTTGAGGCTACGAGAAAATACGATAACGGAGTCGCTGAAGAAGAACAAAATGATAATAATACAAATGGAGTCGCTAGCGACACACATGAGGAACCAACCACAACAGAAGAAGAAGATAACTACAAAATAGCAAAATGAACCAGTAAACCCCCAGTTCGATATGGAAATTTCGCACTCTACAAGATCGATACATCCTGTCAAACTACAAAACATGGATCACATGATCAATCACGTGACTTCAGGCAGGCAGCGAGAAATCACCCTATAAAAAAAGACCGTATCAATTAACTAGAATACAAAATAAGGGAGAAGACCTTGTTACATAATCACCTACGACAAAGCTTCGTCGCTGCTGGAGAAAAAGATAGTTTAAAACACCAACTTTGTGTACTAAGATATCCTGCACCCGATCATAAACTATAGACAATATTGCTATGCTGAAAAGAAGTGTGTGATAAAATTTCATAGTTCAAATCTAAAGTTTATTCATCACATTTATCAAGTTATTGTTCATATTTTGTTTTATAAGTATAGAATTTATTCAGGATAATAAAATAGTTAGGAAACTGTAATACCTTATAAGGAATATGCTAATAAGAAGTGGGCGGAGCCTATTATATATCAGTTGTATCACATTTTATGTATCAGTATTGCTTACATACTCATTACAAAAAGGCACAGAATAAAAGTTTGAAAACTAAAGATTCTAAAGCTTGTTAATTATCATAACATTGTACAGAAAATAAGAATACAAAGAATATACAAAGTGTACAGAATATGCTGGCAGTCTTGGTTGATACAAACTCATATATAGTACAGAATCCTTTAGCACATTTACTACACGAGATGACCTCTTATGGCACATGGGACTGACTGGGCACTAGTTTATAGTATTATATTATAATAATATATATTATTATAACAATCATATAATATTGAACCTACTCGGAATCAGTAGAAAGAGAAGCGGTGTGTCTGCTGGCTGAAGAAATGCTGTCGATTGGACAAATCATTCTATCAAATGTGTTAGCCTCTAGCAAAAGCGGATGAACGGGCAGCCTAGTGTGAAAAATTTTTACGCTTCCATCTTCTGCTGCGGTCAGAACCATAGCAGCTGCAAGCAGTCATGACCAAGTTCATTAATTCATTTATTGAAGATGACTTCGAGCAGCTAACAGTTGACAGATAAAAAAGGAATTTCAATACTCGTGTATAAAAATTTAGTTGCTAAATAAATTATGCTTGTTTGTGTTCATTTACTGGCTGAATGCTTGATGTCGCACAGGCAATTAAAAAGGTTTTTTGCACAAAAAATTTATTTTTAATCAACATATACAACATTTACTATTCTAACATTCAAATGAAAGTGTTTGTACATTTCTGTCTACTGTGTTCATTTCTGTCCACTATGCCATTTATGTTTACTGTATTTATTTCTGTGTAATTCATACTGTACCAGCTGCAGTGCTTACTACAGATCTATAGTGATTGCAATAGTCTTGCAGGCCATGTGAGTTTAAGAATTTTACTTTTGGCCAACAATTCTAGCATAATGCCTGCCAAAGTGTTTAGTGTGAAGTCATGAAAGATTGGCGCATGTAATGAATATTAACTGTGCTACCCGGCATTGCCCGGGTAATCGAAAGGTCTGGACAGAAAATTGATTTGTATTTAATATATAAAAACATTTCCCATTCTAACTTTCAAACTACATATCATGAGAGAAGTGTTTTGTGTAGTTGAAATAAATTAAAAGAAAAATAAAATCATCTGTAAAGGTTTTAAAACTTCGTCAAACAACTGTAACTTTCAAGCTATTAGCCTGGCACATTGCCAATGGAAAATTCCAGTAAGCTGCTAGGCTTCTAATCCCGGTACTCCATGACATTGCGTGAGTATTTTTGTCTAGCTACAGTTATTCTAATAATAGCTATAGCCAGAATGCAGACACACATACGGACATACTTTGAGAAATATATATATAGATACGCAAAATTCGTTCATTGGTATAGCCAGTTGGACTATGAAGTGTATTGGATAAATGGCTGTCTGTGGATCTAAATATTCCAAGTTCAAATCCAGTGCACAACAAATTTTTCATTACTATAACTTTGCAGCTGCAACTGAAAACAAAGACAAACGGACAAAAGACAAACACTAGATTTGTATATATCTTACGGACATCTTTGTTGACTATAATCCCAGTGATTGGTCGTGAATGTGCATCAAACTTCCGAACTTGTCTCATCTCAATCAAATGGCCAAACTTCTCCATATTCAACTTGAAAACATACAGCTGGCCTAGATGGTATCCAACAGCAAATGAGTCACTCACTATATCTGAAAAAACATATAAAAGAATTAACATTGCATTATATGAAAAATAGTCAACCTACAACAGTTGTAGGTTGTAGGCGAAAGTAGATGTAGATTAAACAGTTACTGTTTAATCTACATCTACTTTCGTTGACTAGCAGAATTATGTCTATATATTCTCACGCATTCGATTGCAGTGTGTTCACAACCAGAGTTGTGTCTATATACTCCTACACATCTAATTATAATATTTTTATTAGCAGAGTTGTGTCTATATACTTTCACAAACCTAATTGTAATATGTTTACCAGCAAAGTCGTGTCCATTTACATGTATTTTCACATACTTAATTGTAATGTATTTCCTGCTGCCTATACACTTTTAAAATTGTAGTTTAAAACCAAAACTGTTGAAATAACTCTTATAGTGCCAGTAAGTATAGCAAAAGATACTAACATCAAAAATCTCTAAAACTTCAACATTGTAATTCATAAATTTAAACATAAAATATTTGGTCAAAAACCAGTAAGTCGTGATATATATTTTACTATTTACCATTGCTATGGTAAAACATATTGTACCAAAATATATTGTATATATGTACATATTGTACATATATATATATATATATATATATACATATTAGTGGCTAACACTCAGTGGGTTTATTGCTTGACTGTCTTGGGGAAAGTAAAGGAAAAAGCAGTTTCCTTTACATATGGAACTACAGCAACTACAAAAAATACCTACGGAGAGTTGTAAGAGATATCTCCATTTTGGCAGCAACTAAAAGATGAAACCCAAGTGTATCAGACTTTGCCTTGACCTTCTCATTTTCTTCTGCGACAGCGATGATTATGTAGCAGTACCTCTTAGTACATGCTGTCATCTGTAGAAAAATCTGTTCCGTGAATAACAAACAGAGCAACTCATGTGTAAAGGTGTGTACAAAGATGTACCAGTGACTCCAAAAGTATGTGCATGTGTACAAATAACACAGAAGGTATGTGTATACATCTACGTGGACAGGTAACACAAAAGGTAGGTGTGTATATACATGTATACTAGCAAAGCTAAAATAATGTGTGTGTGTGTACATACACGTGCTCCAGTTACCCTGAAGCCAGTAAACTACAAGTTACGTATGTACATATATCGCGTAAAACTTTTATTTGAATGCCATCTATTTTTCAACCTTTTCTTCAAAGTGGTCCTTTATTAGAGGTGACATTCAAATAAAGGGTGGTGCTGTATTTTTTAAACACCTCATTAAAATGTTAAGAAGATAAATTTAATCTTTTCACGGGTGAATCAAATGTCACCTATATTTTGCACTCTCCCTTGGGCAGTACGATATTAAACCTTTTAGATGAAAAAAAATTTGCTAACTTACTTCTAGCTTGTGGTAAATCTCTAAATAAAAATGTGCCGGGAAGCTGATACATATCTCTAACAGGTAATATCTGTTGCTTGCAGTTACCCTACAATGATCTCATAGCTTGCGTTGCTAATTGTTGAAACTTTCAAGTTTTTTAATTCATTCTAAACTTGAAAGCTTGTTTTCATTTTAGAACTACAGGTATATTTAGAGAGGTTTTATAAAAACTCATTGCACTCATTGATATGTGTGCTAAAATATGCAGCCAAAACCTTTATGCGCAATAGAAGAGGAGTTATGAACGTTGATCCGTTGTAAGCCGAGTTTATGTAGCCTATATAACTGCAATGATACTATCAAGTAATATGCTATAAACCTGCAAGCTTATAAGTTATATACATGTAATAACAGTAATAATAATAGCTTGACTTGGTATTTCAAAGGCTCAGTTGTACGATTGTGGTAGCTATATAGGAGGTCTATCGCTGCGACCTTTGATCACAGCGCTCTACTGTTACAGTATTAAGACTGCGATAAACAAAGGACTACTATTAGTCGGATACGATTACTAATTATTTCTATGGTGTTACATTCAAAGTTTTAACGAAAAAAATGTAAAAACTTGGAGTTCAAGAAGAAGAAGTTAATACGAACAGAAACAACAAACAAATTAATTTTTATTGATGTAATCGAGTCATCACTATTACGATTTTGTGGACACTTTTTTACTGGTCACTTGCTATTATGAGTTCGTAAAGATTAAGAATGTCAAATAGTGGCGGTAAATTAGAAGTGGCCTTCAAATAGAAGTGGCGTTAAAATAAAGGGTGGCGCTCTATTTTTCAACCTTTCTTCCATATTGGCTCTCAGATAGCGGTGATGTTCAATTAAAGGTGGCGTTGAAATAGAGGTTTTACAGTAGTTAGTGCTGCTAGTTGTATGACAGCTCTACTAACGGTATGTTTTATGATATGTACCGCTATAACTAGAGGCATGTGTGTGCATATATATGTAGAAATAATACTGAAGGTTGCTGCTGTAAAATGCTTTAAATGCAAATTACCTTAGTAAGGTAAAATTAATAAACACACGTATGTCATACCAAATCCCCTAGACCACCTGAACGCCCTTGACCAAAACTAATATTCTTCACAGAAGAATCGAGAAGAATCCGTGACCAGCTGCCATGCCTCGCCACTCCACCTATCAGCAAAGATGCTTAATCATTATTTAGACCTAGCTGATGTAATACTTTGCAATGTAATATAATTTCAGATATATATTCATCATGTATATATCATATAATACATATCATATAAATATTAGATGGATGCCTAGCGCTGCACGATAATAAGTGGCAACTTATAAACAATGACAGGTAATGTAGCTGCTGTTGGCTAATTTGAGTAAGCTAGGATACGAATTGTTAAGCTTACTAATAAGAGCCATGACAGGAAGATTTAGTGACATCGTGCATAACACACCAGAGATTTATAGATATATATCTATAAATCCCAAAGTTTGTCATCTGTCTGTAGTTCATCTGTTGTTTGTCTGTCGAGCTATAGCAATTAGTATCTAGCAATGACAAACTTGTATTGCAGAAAATTTGATCTCAAAACCTCCCGCTTACCAGGCAAAAACTAACCATCAAGCTATGCGAGATGTAATAGATTCATTGGGTGATATGAGTTGTTATATGAATTAAAATAAGCACAGCGACTCTGCATTGCGGTACAACGTCACTAAAGCTTGCTCTTACGGCTTTTATTGTAAGTTTAGCGATAGGTATACTAGCTTATTGATTAAACTCCTTGATTACATCAACCAAAAACGCTGATGTAGCTGACAAATGCAATAACAAGTGTAAAATGTTAAGTTCGAAAAGCAGTCATGGTAAGAAGGAAATGCATTTCTAGTTTTTAGAAATTGCAGCACAGCAATAATAGAAAACAGATATTTAGAAAAGAACCCACCCTTCTTTTTCATTTTTTATGGATACTATTTCAGGTTTACTGGATGTGCTGACAGACACTAATATATAGTACACTTGGTGTACTGACAGAAACTAATATATAGTATACTTGATGTACTGACAGACACTAATATATATTACACTTGATGTACTGACAAACACTAATATATAGTATACTTGATGTACTGACAGACACTAATATATAGTACACTTGATGTACTGACAGACACTAATATATAGTATACTTGATGTACTGACAGACACTAATATATAACATACTTGGTGTACTGACAGAAATTAATGTATAGTATACTTGGTGCACTGACAGATACTAATACATAGTATACTTGATGTACTGACAGACACTAATATACAGTACACTTGATGTGCTGACAGACACTAATATAATATATTAGTGTCTGTCAGCACATCAAGTGTACTGTATATTAGTGTCTGTCAGTACATCAAGTGTACTATATATTAGTATCTGTCAGTGCACCAAGTATATTATACATTAGTTTCTGTCAGTACACCAAGTATGCTATATTATAGCATACTTGGTGTACTGACAGAAACTAATGTATAATATACTTGGTGCACTGACAGATACTAATATATAGTACACTTGATGTACTGACAGACACTAATATATAGCATACTTGGCGTACTGACAGACACTAATATATAGTATACTTGATGTACTGACAGACACTAATATATAACATACATGGTGTACTGACAGAAACTAATACATAGTATACTTGATGTACTGACAGACACTAATATATAGTATACTTGATGTACTGACAGACACTAATATGTAATATACTTGATGTACTGGCAGAAACAAATGTATAGTATACTTGGTGTACTGACAGATACTAATACATAGTATACTTGATGCACTGACAGATACAAATAGATAATATACTTGGTGTGCTGAAAGGCACTAATATAGAGCATACTCGCTGTGTTGATGACTAGCATAGTTTTGGTAAAAATGTTCCAGGGAGTCATGACTCCACTGCCCCTTGACTACAGTAGTCAAAGCACAACAAACAACAAGCACATAATCTATTTGATTCTATGCGACCTACCAAAATATAAGTGTCCATCCTCAGTTGCGAATGCCATCTTACCATTTTCAATTAGAGATTTGGCAGTTACGATGGAGTCACCAGGCAGTGCCAAACGACTTTCCACAACTGTCTGAAACTGAACATGCGGCAGCTGTCAGCAGATATCATCAAATATTAGACATTTAATAAAATTGAAACCAAAAGATCTAACCTGTATGACGCCATATAAAAAGTATTATCCAAAATATGAAAAAGAAATGTGAAGTGATGAACAACTCCAGAGAGAGACTGTAAAAAACAAATGAAACATGTGAAAATGAAACATGTGAAAATTTAAAAATTAGACAAGTGAGAATGAAGCCATTTACCTGGAAAATGCGAGCAAAAAGTGCATGGTTGTGTTGAAGACTGTGTTGTGGTCAAAAAACTGGACATAGACATTTTTGAGATACAGTTGAAGTCTCTTTAAAAAGAAAAAGTACAACCAAAATAGTGGTAGGTCGCTGTAGTAACAATCAACCATTGGCAGAAAAATAATATTTTAACCTTTTTCTGAAAATTTTAGAAATGAAACTCAATGACTTAATAACTTTGTCTGGGGTAAATGTTTGAAAACAAAGTACAGTAAGCGGTCCTATAACGTATACCTTCTATAATGTAAATTCCAGATAACGTAAAACATTTATGTGAAGTTTTTGCTTCCTACTACGTGAAAAATTGCATATAATGTAAATTGTCAAGTGGGACACAGTTTTAAAATCGATTTGAATGTTAGTTTATCTTGCCACATTTGCAGAAGAAAAATGCCATGCGTATATATGGCGTTATACATGCATCTATTACATGTATATATAACTTTCGCGACATTCTAGTTCGTCGTAATAGATCGTTAAATGTGCCAACAAAAAGGAGAATAGGACAGCTGCGCAATTGGTCAGGTCTAACAGATTTCGCTATATAAGCAGGCGTTAAACAGATGCTTGGTAGAAGGCTCAGTGGAGAGCAAGTGAGCTGATCATCTGTATTGCCGTGCTTCTACTGACAAGCAATTTGCACTGTAGAAATCGGATTTGAGAGTCCATTGGGTAGCAGTGAGGCTGCTGATTTGGTTTGCCTACGGGTTGGCAGTAGGAACTGCTGTGAGATCGGTGACAGCATTCTGCTGTGGGTGTGTATCGTCGTGGTGGTGAAGGCTGGTGGCAAAGGGGAGGTTGGTGTGTCATCGTAGCAGCTTGGTGTTGCGCAGCAATATCCTCATTATATTGCTAACAGATGCAAACCAATAATACTGCAGGTACTGTACAGCCCACAAATTAAAAGAACTAAATCAAGTTTTTTTTTTGCGTGGCCAAAGGGGCGAATTTTAAAAAAATATTGGAACAGACTAGGCAATTTACATGTATTTTACTGTTCTTACCACATAAATTCCCTATATGTAATGTAAATGTTCCTGGAACGGTATATTTACGTTGTATACATTAAACAACTATTAATATGCATCTACTGTATATTAATAGTAGTGCCTTTGTGCAGATGTGATGGCAAATTATGAATGCTATTTGATAGGTAAAACAAGTATGATAACTTTGGTTTAGGTTCTGAGCTACTGAGGCCAAATCTTTCCTTAGTTTCTTCGGTGAACACGCAATTTTGACATACAAGGTCGGCACACGAGGTCGACATGCAAGGTACACATACGAGGTCAGCATACGAAGTTGACATACAAGGTAAACATATGAGGTAGACACACAAAGTCAACATATGTGGTTGACCTCGTATGTTGACCTCCAAATGGTCGACCTCGCTTGTCGACCGTTCCGAGGTCAACCTACGAGCTGAAGGTTTGACAGCTTTGAAGCTGTCGGAGAACAGACTGTTAGAATTTGGCTGCTTCAGCTGCTTTTGCGAAATGAAGTTCACACAATCGTAGGTTTCAGTTCAACTCATGTCAGGCAACTCGTGTCAGGCAACTCATCAGGCATCAAAACTAACCTTGTCAAGATAACTTTTGCTATACAAAACAGAAGGCAACAAACAGCTCACAATATAATAATCTGTTCTGATAGAGCAACATCAACGCACAACGAATTCTCCTTATTAGTAAGTATTGTTTGTCTCTGTCTTCCCCTGATTAGCCAGTACTGCAAAAGCTGGCTTTCATTGAAACCCAGGGGTCTAGCTAAAGCCGTGGTCACCCGATGGCCAAATTGACTTAGGTTTGGCTCGGTTCAGAGGTTGTTTCGGTTCGGTTCAGCTAAGCCACATGTCACACAGCATCCAAAGTCACTTCACCTCCTAGATACCATATGCATGGAGACAGGACACTGTTTTATTGGTAGTTTTTATGTATTTGAGCTAAATATTTCTAATGTAAACAAAAAACTTGGAGGAACAATTATTAATTATAATTACGCAGCCGTTTTATCAGAAGATCGTTCAGCTGTTCAAAACAGATCACTCGATACAAAGATTTTGCCAACTCTTCCCATCAACAAAACTATATTTTTTTGAACATATGAATGTTTTTCTATGCTGAGTACATAACAAACAAAAACAGTCTCTATCATAGTACTGTGGTTTTACAGAAATAAATCAGTCAATGATTCTTCATCAGGATGAGTATGACATATTACTTCTACATATCTACTTCTATTCTACACAAAAGAAAACTACACTCATTCTTTTAAATTTATGCAACACAATCACAAGCTACATTGTGCCTAAGTAAAGCCCGGCAAAATCCTTTTACAAAATATCATCATACGGCAATGAATGACGTCTTTTAATTATTTTACTTATTTACCAACGAATTCCATATAGTTTTGTGCTCTCATTTCATTCGAAATGAAGGACCAAATATTGTAAATGTCGCCATATTTTTAAATGCAGTTCGGGTGAGCCTTGTTGTAAATTGCTTCATGTTGTTGCTTCGTTCTTGCTTTAACGACATAAACGAATTGTCCCACTTAACTTTGCTCACACATGTAAGGAAAAATGTGAAGTGTGCTCGCTAAACTTTTAACCAACCAATAAGAACAGGGATTCGACCTCGAAATTACGAGCAGAACTGAAATGGTTCGCTTTGACAAAAAATGTCTTCGGGCGAACAGTTTACAACTAGCAGTTGATAACTCATGACATCGTTTTGTGTCGTTTAGTTCATTTCGGCTCTCGTGTGACCACCCCTTCACAGATCTCCCTATATGAACAGGCGTGATTCATTGGTTATGTTTAGAAATTTCAGTGAGGAGAGCAGAGCAAGTGCGCTTAGCTATTGAGTTGCGGTGCCTTTGCTGACAAGAAAGCTTCAGCGTGTTGTGGTTGGGGCATATGAGACCATCGCATTGCAGCCAGGGGGATGATTGGCTTGCGCAGAGGTTGGCAGCACTGAATGCCATGTGATGGATGGCATTATTGCGTTGTGGGTGTGTAATCGCTGTGGTGGTAAAATCAGGTGGTAAAGGAGAGATTGGTGTGCCATCCCTGCAGCTTGGTGCTGCATAACAACATCTTTGTCGCTTTGCTGACATGCCGATCTTATTGAGTCTAAGTTGATGAATAGATATCATCATCAAAGTCAGTTGAAACAGTCCCAACTCTTTGGCGCACTCCTGTTGGCTAGCCCAGCAGTAAGCAAACAGTTGAAAACTATGTACATGTATTTTTTCTAGAGATGTATGTTGTATGTGTCTCGTAATGGAAAACTTGTTAACTTCTGCTGGAAAAGCTAATGTTTTAAATGTTCACCATATTTCACAAAAGCCTTTTTATATTAAATGTCCCATAGATAAGAAACTATGATTGTTTTACAGGCTGTCTAATAATGACAATTACCGTGAACTCCTCTACAGGGCATTTCTGCCTGACCTTTCCGGAATCCTCCTTCTGAGTCACTTTCACAATCGTGTGTTTCTTTGGCTGTACGATGTGCAAAGACCCATTAAACCAAGCCATGAACAGAATTGCTTTTTCATTCCGAAATCTGAAGCAAATGGCATGACATAGCACCTAGTCAACTGCTCTAAATGGTTGCTAAATTGAGAGACGTTTCAGAACCTCTGGTTTAAGACAGCCAGAATCAGTAGAAACATAAACGCAAAATAATTTGCCCATGGTGAGCACAATTACCAACACAGCTTAAGTAAGATGTCAACATGTAAATTAGAGATGTCATTTAGACAATGAATATTTGTTTAGGGCCGGGAGGTGGCAATGCATGCTAATGGCATACAAGTAACTCTCAAAAGGAGCTTTACAAATTTCTTCTGCACCGCACGTATCTTTTGCAGCAAACATGTCTTCTGCATCATACAGGTCTTTTGCAAAGCATATGTCTTCCCCAGTGCACATATCTTCTGCGGCGCACTTATCCTTTGCAGTACACATATTTTCGGCAGCACATATATCTTATGCAAAGCAAAAGACAAAGGAGTAAAAAATCAGATTTCTCAACTCACTTGTATAGCAGCGTCTGACTTGTGATATCAAACATGAGTAGCCCATCATGAGCATTACCATGCACAAATATGGCTGTCACGTCATAAACATCATCAACTTGCAAAGCCTGTATCACCATCTCCTCGTAACCGGCAATCTGACGACAGTCGATTATCTCACCAGCGTCAAACTGTGACACTATCAATAAAGACGAGAGAATGAAACTGTGATAAAGTGTTACATTGACGCTAGAATTGATACTTCGAGCTAAAGTGTCACACAGATAGTACACTACCAGTGTCATACCACCATTGATAACTGTCAGCAAAAGTGTGACACTGTTAGCAAGTGTTACATTGTCAGAGAAAATGTAACACTCGTTGACAGGCAAAGTGTGCTTCTGTTAGCCAAAGTGTGACACTGTTAACTAAAGTGTCGCACAGTCAGCTAAAATGTCACATAGTCAGTCAAGGTGTGACTTTGTAACTTTCAATTATAACCAGTATAGAAAAAGGAGAGTTAAATAAGTTCTTAAATTAGCTATTGTTTTGAAAATAGATTAAAATGGGAAGATTCTTGCCACGCCTAATAATCTGATTAAAAATCTATTTTAAAATTTTCAAAAATTGAAAATTAACTAACTAATCTGATTACAAATTAATTAAAGTAGAAATAAAAAGTAGATCCAATTGAAGCGTTACATGAACATTTAAACGCAGAATTACAGCCATTAATATCTCTTAACTATTAATAGATAAACACTCATGTGACTTACAAGAAAAAATGTAGATCTTGGGAACAATCCTGGTGGTTGCTACAATTTTCTTTGGGTCATTCATTGGATTTTTAGCAGCCAGAAGATAGAAGGAGTCGTCCTTGCGGAGGTCTGGTGGCGTGTATCTCATCTGTATGTTGCCATCTGTCAATGTATTGAGCTGTTATTATAACACTATTTATGTATAGTATAATATAATTATTATAATATTATAATGTTACTATAATATTAACTGTATATATAATTGGCCATATTTTGTGATAAGCACACTTGAGCATTATGCAATATCAGGCTCTGTATTCACGAACAAGCGCCACTAAAGTAGGAATCGTCATTTTTGTTTAACAGACCAGTCAATAATTCCTGTTTAAAAGACCAGTCAATAATTCTTGTTCAACAGACCCGTCAATAATTCCTGTTTAACAAACCAGTCAATAATTCCAGTTTAACAGACCAGTCAATAATTCCTGTTTAACAGATCAGTCAAAGATTTCTGTTTAACAGACCAGTCAATAACTCCTGTTTAACAGACCCATCAATAATTCCTGTTTAACAGACCAGTCAATAATTCCTGTTTAACAGATCGGTCAATAGTTCTTGTTTAACAGACCAGTCAATAATTCCTGTTTAACAGACCAGTCAATAATTCCTGTTTAACAGACCAGTCAATAAATGCTGTTTAATAGACCGGTAAATAATTCCATGGATCATGGAATCGACGAGATATGCTGAAGGTTGACTGACTGAATGATGCCATAGTTCATATGAAGTCGACACAGAACCTCCTATGTTGTGGTTTGACTGCATAATCCTGTAGTTTATATGAGTCATATGTTAACTAAAGGGAAATGAGAAAAAAAATTTTGAATGACTTATTGCATTTAATCTATAAATCCAATAAAGTTATTTAATTTATTGGGTTATATATATATATAGTCTGTTGTCATTCATGTCCTGTTAATAGCAATTGGTTAAAATATGAACGATTGCACGTTTGCAGTCCAGCGTGCCATATGTGATTATGATGTGTAATGAATATATGCACAATAATTCCCTACATGGCAAGGTGGCTGGATGGTTTAGTGCTAGTGCTCTTGACTTCACATCCGTATATACAATTATACTGGCTCGATTTCTGTAAGGCGCAATCCTTTTTCCCAATGCTTTTAACTAATTTCGGACAGACACGGCTCATATTCTAATAGATTAAAATATTAGCTTAAGTTCTAGCTTAAGTTACTCAAAGTTATTGGATAAAGAAACTTAGCCAATGGGAACTACATTATCTGCTACTGTTTATAAGCTACTTCTGAATCCCAGGCATTACCCAAGTAATAAAAGTTTTTCTACAAAAAATTTATTTTATTTAACTTATGACAACAATTATCATTCTAACTTTCAAATTTCATATCATGAGAAATGTTTTGTGTATTTGAAATAAATTAGAAGAGAAAATAAAACAACTGTAAAAGTTTTAAAACTTTATCAAACAACTGTACCTTTCAAACTTCATAACACGAGAAAAATGCTTTGTGCAGGTCAAGAAATCAGAAACAAAATAAAACAACTATAAAAGTGTTTAAATGTAAATGTGAAATAATAAGCAAGTAATAGCTAAATTAAGTCTGTTTTACTACGATTACAATAAAAGATGATTTGGTAATGATACAATGAATATGAACTGGAAAAATAAATAAAAATCCTGAATATGTTGAAATAATAATAACTATTCGTGCATAGAAGTATATAAGTGTATAAAAAATGCTACTGTTCTAGCAGAAACTCTCCATCAAAGCTTTGAATACGACGTACTGGTACCTTTCGATACTGGTACAAATGCAAAAACGAGGTATCGTACTGTCTTTGTCTAACAGAATGGAGAAAAATGTAGAGGCTATACCTACTCGAGATAATACAATTGTCCGCGTGAAAGGTATTAGCCTTTACCAATTTAGCAAACAAATCTTACGAAAAAGCAGAAATAGAAGCGTAACGACACATTTGAAAATGAAACAGCACATTTAAAAATTACAAATTAGAATAATAGGTAATGGTAGCAAAATATTCATTTTTAAAAGATTTCAAAAAATAACAAATACAAAAGATAACATTAGTTAATAATCAAAAGTGCACATTTACTGTGTGCATATAGTACACGGTATATGATAAGAGCGATAGAATGCTAAGGATTGTATATCTCAGCGGTTAAATGCGCAGTTTGAAACTTGCGGTTGCAATCTCCGTAAGGTCAAATTCAGCAGCGAGCTTTTAATTCCAAGATTTTAATAGCTATAACTAGAAAAAAAACACACACAGGCACACAAACTTTGAGATTTATATGTATATATAGAAGATAAATCTTGAACAAACCTGTAGCATAAGAAGTAAGAATTGTTTTTTAACAATCTGTTTTAGCTATGCCTTGACCTTACGAACATTTGAAGTATGCACTGGCCAAACACACGGGCACCTGAGTGTGTGTGTGTGTGTGCACACGCAAATGCCTTCAATTGAAAATTAAAATGGTAAATGTTGTATATCTTGATTAAAAATAAATTTTCTGTGCAAAAACCTTTTTACTGCACAAGCAATGTCGGGCATTCACCTAGTCTTTACTATAGTGAGAGCCGTATCTATCCACTCACTCAAAGCCACAAGTAGATGTTGGAAAAGAGATTGCATCACACATACAAGTATTTTAAACTCAGGCATTTGGCTTAGCAGCCAGCCACACTACCATCATGGCGACTCGACATTCCTTGCATGCTGATTAGACATGACGATCTCTCACAGCACACCGGGCTACCAGAGTACTAGTACTACAAGTATGTCAATTACTACATATCCTGTAGTAATTGACATACTTGATATTTAGAATTGACATTTGGAATAATTATACTTTGCATGTCTATTTGGCAGTTTGAATGTACAGAAAAAGTAGGTTAGGGATAGTTGATTAAGAGAGCACTGGTGATGGTAAATCTACAGCAAAAATTATCTGCAATAGTAAAAAAATAGCCAATGTTTGACTTAACTAAAAACTCACAAAAATGGGACATCTACAAATCTTTTGACATCCATATGCAAAACGTAAACATTCTAGATTGTACAAATAATTCTGCCAAAGAATGTTGTTTAAAAAATTGGAATATTTTTAGCAATTTGTGGAGTTATCCTTTTAAGTGACAGTGCTTAATTCTCATGTGAATGCTTTTCATCATAGGTCAATCACGCCGTCATGAACCGATAGGCTTCAAGTAAATACAAGATCTCCTCACCTTCCATCTTGATAAGAACCGCCTGCTTTGATAAAGTCAAGATATAGTGGACACCTTTCAAAACCACCTCAATCATGGCCACACAAGATCCGACATGGTCATTAGGCATCTCAAATATGAGGTGGGTGCCCACTCCTTCGAGTTGAGGGTGAGGGCAAACAAAAGAGTTCAAACTTGGCCCTAACGAAATAGGAGAGTTAAATTGAAGACACGACTGGGCGTATTTCCACTCCATAAAAAAACTATAATACTAAAAAACTAATACAGACATATCTCGACATTCGCGCCTCTCAGCATACAAGAAATTTGAGACCTGAGGAAAATTCCAAACAAGTTTTTGTTTTGACATACGAGAGAAATTTGAGATACAAAATGGCTATCGATGCAACTGCTAGGTAGCCGAGTAGGCGACAGGCTGCTTCCAAAAACTGCCTCACACGCTCTTTATCATCTGATTATTTAGAAAAACTTGAGGAAAAAAGAGTGAGAAAAAAGAGTCAAGCAGGGAAAAAAATGTAAGAAAAAATTAAGTTTAGTGTAATGTAGGATTTAAACTTATTTTCAAATGTGTATATAGTAATAAGCTAAGATCATGTAAGTTAAACTTGAAGTTTATGTTATGTAATGCCACAAAAGAGTAGCGTACCGAATGTGTTACAGTCATTAAAGTTTATGTTATGTAATGCCACAAAAGTGTAGCGTACCGAATGTGTTACAGTCATTAAAGTTTATGTTATGTAATGCCACAAAAGTGTAGCGTACCGAATGTGTTACAGTCATTAAAGTTTATGTTATGTAATGCCACAAAAGTGTAGCGTACCGAATGTGTTACAGTCATTAAAGTTTATGTTATGTAATGCCACAAAAGTGTAGCGTACCGATTGTGTTACAGTCAGGTATTTTTTACAACACCATTAGCCACCATCGTCTGTCTTAAAGGTAAGAACTACATACTGCACTGTACAGCATAATATTACAGTTTATAACAGATCATAAACATTATATATGTATATATTGTGTTGTGAGTGTAGGTGGTGAATTACAACAATTAAAAACATGCTTTTCCATTGTAATATCCCGTTTTAAGGGGTTTTTCAGAAGATGGAAACAGATTAATTTGTATTTAATTATTTTGTATAAGAAAATTGAACTGAAGATATGAGAGAATTTACATACAAAGTCAGTCCCAGAAACCACTAAGCTCATATGTCAAACTATGACAATAATATTGCTGTCAATTATAGACAGTCTTATGTAATAGAATACGAGAGTTAAACTGAAGGCACAACTGAATGTACCTCCTCTTCATAAAGAAGAGACTAACATACTAAAGATTAATCCAGTAAGAATTTGACAGACCTTTGTCGTAGATGTCAACTACAAACTTGCTGAGATATTCAGATCCAGGAGCAAACGCTAGAATCCTGCCGAGCAAAAGAGGCCCGAGCATTCTGGGATAGGTGCAGGCGAGAGAAGATGTGAGTAAAAGAGATCGAGTGAGAATCTGTAGCGTATTTTTCAAGTCTTTTAAATCTAAACAAACAGGTTAGAATGTTACATTTATTAGCCAATAAGTTGCCTTATAACTGAGTAGCAAATATAGACTCGGTAGTAATAGACGAGTGCACATATAAGAAAGCCCTAGAGTCTAATTGATTATCAGATAGTGCCACAATTGTATTTATGAATTCTGACCATCTAACCGACCATATACATGTAGACAAGACTTCATTATAAGCATACTATAGCTAGCATCTCTACCTCTGCCATATAGATATTAAAAGCATTTAATGCTAGAGCTGACCTAGATGGTTAATCTCACATGAATGTAAACAAACACATGAACTCTGACCTTCATCCTTGTCCTCTCTAACAACTAGTTGATCCTGGAAGTTTATCCCATCAGCAATCTCATATATTTCTGACCAGGAGTACATGCTGAAGAGCCCTGTCAGTCCCTCAATGTTGCCAAACACCTATGCAAACAAACAGGAGAATTTCTCAACAAAATGTCTAGAAGTCCTGTTCATCATAAATTATTGCATCTTGCTTCTCTCTCTCTCTCTCTTTTCTAGCATATGCTAAAACTGGAAATCTCTCGCCTTTATTTACACGTAAATTCATAATGATGAACATGAAGGATGCGATCATTTTATAAAACTATATGATCATCCTTTGTAACTGTGTGATCATCCTCTGTAACTATGTGATCATCCTCTGTAACTATGTGATCATCTTATGTAACTATGTGATCATCTTATGTAACTATGTGATCATCTTATGTAACTATGTAATCATCTTATGTAACTATGTGATCATCTTATGTAACTATGTGATCATCCTCTGTAACTATGTGATCATCTTATGTAACTATGTGATCATCTTATGTAACTATGTGATCATCTTATGTAACTATGTGATCATCCTTTGTAACTATGTGATCATCTTATGTAACTATGTGATCATCTTATGTAACTATGTGATCATCTTATGTAACTATGTGATCATCTTATGTAACTATGTGATCATCTTATGTAACCATGTGATCATCCTTTGTAACTCTATGATCATCCTCTGTGACTATGTGATCATCTTTTGTAGCTATGTGATCATCCTTTGTAGCTATGTGATCATCTTATGTAACTATAATTAAAAACACTATCAATGGTATTCAGCTCAGGCCAACTCTGTTCAAAGTCTAATGTTGTTTTATTAAATGAAAACAGCTTCTTAGATTGTAGAGCTCAATGAGCTCAGAAGGCCTCTCTTCTGTTTGAAAGTATCGAGTGAAATATTAAATTAAGTAGGAGACTCAATAATGCAGCCTATAGAAGATCAGCAAAAAGACAGATTGTTTCAACCAAGATTTAACTAGTCGATTAACATAATGACGAATGTCGCACTGGCTAACTCACCAATTAACCAGTACAGTCGACCCTCTTTACTAATATTGTGAACGAGTGTAGCTATTATATTACAAGTATAACTATTGTTATCTATTACTATAGTTATTATATTACAAGTATAACTACTATTATCTATTGCTATAGCTATTGTATTGCAAGTATAACTACTATTATCTATTGCTATAGTCATTATATTACACTATATATACTATTATTTATTGCTGCAGTTATTATATTACAGGTATAACTAATATTATCTATTGCTATTGTTATTATATTACAAGTATAACTACTATTATCTATTGCTATAGCTATTGTATTGCAAGTATAACTACTATTATCTATTGCTATAGTCATTATATTACACTATATATACTATTATTTATTGCTGCAGTTATTATATTACAGGTATAACTAATATTATCTATTGCTATTGTTATTATATTACAAGTATAACTACTATTATCTATTGCTATAGCTATTGTATTGCAAGTATAACTACTATTATCTATTGCTATAGTCATTATATTACACTATATATACTATCATTTATTGCTGCAGTTATTATATTACAAGTATAACTAATATTATCTATTGCTATAGTTATTATATTACAAGTATAACTATTATTATCTAATGCTATAGTTATTATATTACCAGTATAACTACTATTATATATTGCTATTGTTATTATATTACAAGTATAACTACTATTATCTATTGTTATAGTTATCATATTACAAGTATAACTACTATTATCTATCGCTATGGTTATTATATTACAAGTATAACTATTTACATACTAAAAAGGACATGTTCAGTACCTAAGTGTTTTCTGATAACATAAATATAGGGAATGAGTGAGGGGTTAATGTGTAGCTTATGTACCAATCACAATTTTAAAATAACTATGGCGGTTTCTGACTTGTTTGGACTACACGAAGGTGCCCAAAATATTTGTTGGTTTCTTTGTGTGTAGGCCTATCAGCACAAGTTGTAGCTCAAGGCCTTTATAAATAATTACTATTTCTTGACTATAACAACATCGTGCTGTATAACTAAAAATGTTGCCTTGGATTCATTCATGGATCATCATTTAGTCAATAAACTAACTTTTGTGTTAGTTGTGTATTGCGAAAATGAAATGCTGAGGATGACTCCGCAAAGTTTATAGAAGTGCATAGGCGTAAAATATTGTGTGTAGTAATACTTCTGTTCAATGATGAAAATTTTGATAAGTATCTCTTAGGCGCAGAAGTAAAAAATCTGAAAGCGCTGTAATGCAGCAAAGCCTGAAGTGAACAATCAACTATTAGAACAAGAGAGAAGTGTCAAAAAACTCGGCTAACCAAATTTTTGTAAACATGTTATAACCACCTCTTTGAAGAAATCTTTGAGCCTGTTCAATTTGAGGAGCAGAAATGGCAGCTGTCCCAGCTTCCTTAGATTAGGTCGCTTATTCTCCATGATATTGGGCATTGCGGGCACGTATCTATCCTCCTCTGACTCGGGTGACTCTAGCTTTAGTTTCTTCATCAGTTTATCAGTGTAAGTAAAGGGTTTTTTCTTTCCAGCCCATTTACCTGCAAGCATTAACTACTAGACTAACATATCATGACTTGCGCTAGATACAACTGATTAAGCTCTAACAAAAGCAGCACTGATAAATCAGCTCCATTCTCATATATAATTTACATATATAGAATATATAGTATTCTTAAAATCAACAGAACCTTGCCCTCTTTTAACACCAAACTCACATTTACTCTCCTTCTTCAATTACATGCCAAGAATATACTAACGAAATATATCAAATGCAGCTGCAACAATATACACCTATAAAGTAGTCAACCATTGAAGCCCTCAATGAATCACAAAGTTCAGCAGCACTTGGAGTGCTTCCATCTTCCCTCTTGTATTCTTGAAATGGAAGTTCTTCTTTGAACATTGCGTCACCAACCTCAACAAACTGCCTGTGGTACCATGCAATCACCTGCAAAAAAGTGTGACCATTTATGGAATCGATTGTCGGTTGCGAATTTTTAATTCTTTAGCCATACGGACAGAAAAGGAATTCATTGCACTTATAACACAGCTCCTTACACTTCCTCCAGTAGCTTCACGGGTGACCAAATAATTTTGAACTAAGTTCCTGATGCGGGCCCAAAGAACTGTAGGAAGACGCCGCAATGGAGGCACATGAAACTGATAAACATCGTTGAGTACTTCGTCATCCAGAGAGATGAGATCTACCAACTCATTCTCAGTAAGGCCGAGGTTGGAGAGATGCAGATAGGCAAACAGCCTGTGTACGAGCAGGTTTCCTATATAAACATAAAGTTGATATCATGTTACTAGTAGATATAAACATAGAGTTGATATCATGTTACTAGTAGATATAAACATAGAGTTGATAGCATGTTACTAGTAGATATAAACATAGAGTTGATATCATGTTACTAGTAGATATAAATATAGAGTTGATATCATGTTACTAGTAGATATAAACATAGAGTGGATAGCATGTTAGTAGTAGATATAAACATAGAGTTGATATCATGTTACTAGTAGATATAAACATAGAGTTGATATTATGTTACTAGTAGATATAAACATAGAGCTGATATCATGTTACTCGTAGATATAAACATATAGAGTTAACATCATGTTATTAGGAGATATAAACATAGAGTTCATATCATGCTACTAGTAATATGTAATAAACACGTAGAAGATATAAACATAAGTTAGATATCATGTTACAGGTAGGTATAACAAGATTCCTGCAAAGTCCATAGTTACACCCAAAATCCAGCCTGAAGTTATACTCAAATTAGAATGCAATATTCAATCACAATCCTGATTGAAAAATGCAACTACAAATGATAATGAAAAGTTGATACCATTTGTCTTTTGCAGCTCTTTGAAGATATAGTAGATACATTTCTCAGGAGAGTTGATCTCTTGAAGAAGCTTTTCTAGCTCAGAATCATCCATATATGACCGTACCTTCACCAGGACATCAAAGATCAACTTGATGTAAAGTGGGTTTGTGTTCTTGTCCTTTTGGAGCCTACCCACAATACCATTAATTAATAAAGGCATTAAATGTGAAGTTTTGTACTAGTTTAAAATTACTAGCAGTTACAGCTTCACATATGCATTATTCTAGACTGCATTACTAAACTATTTCACTAAACTGACTTTTATATAAACACTACACTTAATTTGAAAGAAAATTAGCACAATGATAACATAAGCAAAAGCACATTGTAGTAATATGGTGAGATATCCCGTTGTAAGGTAATAAAACATAAATTATAGTAAAATAGCCTGTCATACTGTGATACTGAAATACAATACGGTAGCATAGCCTGTGTTATAATAGTTTAGAGTCTAATAAATTAACATAGCCTTTGACATGGTAACGCAGGCAACAGTTTAACCTGTAACATGACAGATTAGTCTGTGATAGTTTTGTAGCTCATAATACAAGGGCTTGTGATATGTTTACATGTATACAGAACAGTGATAAATTTAATAAGAAAAAATTAAAGCCACAATCACCTTTGAGAAACTATTTCCAACTGGTTCCCTGTCAATCTCCTTTGACTATCACTCAACCAGCTTTTTATCAGATTCATGGCAGAGTCATGGCTCAAACACTCAACCTGTGCATCGTACAAAGTAAAACATATGCTCCTGTTTATGTTTCACAGCTACACTTGAATACATATACCTGAACTTTCACTGCGAGTGTACTAAATGTTCACATATAACACAGTCAGACGCGGTACTACATATACAGAGGAGTATGTAATCATGGGACCACCTAACAACCTTTATCAAGCTTTTTGTCATTGATGGCGTGAACTAATTTTTTTATTTCAAGATCGTACAAAATATATACATCATACAGCAGAAGAAAGTTTTGTAAACTCTGTCTTCTCAAGAAATATAATCTATTTACTGGGTACCCATTTTATCCTGTCCTGTGATTGACAATAACAGCTGGCCAGCTAAATACTAAGATGCTACTCATATTCCAAGGGCCACTAATTTACTTTTGTATAGCTATATGCTTATGAGAAACTTGCATGTTGAAAAACCATGTTAAGTTTGACCAACATTTTTACAACTATAAACTTACCGTATGTCCTTAAATATAAGCCCATCCCGCATATAAGCCGACCCTATACAAACAGCCCCGATGATAGGGAATTTATACAAATTTGCATATAGCCAACTCTGTAAATTGTACCTTCTCGTACAGACCTATCAATGCAAAATATTGCAGAAACCGAATGGCTTTTGCCAGCTTATTATCAAATGTGTCTGGTTGGTGAGTAGTTGTATAATTAGCCTATCGTGTCTCTGCTTTATCAAAAGGAAACAATCATCTGTTTGCATAGAGCCAAGGAAAACTTGTTTGCATCTCACGTTGACCTTGGTTTCGCTTTGCAAAAACACAATTTTATAGCTATTTCTTCTTCACAATGATTAGAGACATTACAGCTACATAAGTTTCACAAATTGTAGATCAATGGATTTATGATGACTATCTATTGAGCAATAGTAGTAGTAACAGTAAGTTTTTTAACAGTAATAGTAAACTATAGTAATAGTGGTAACTCGTCTGACTCGGAACACGCCTAACTTGTCAACCAGGGAGAAAAAAAGTGTCCAAACTCATTCCGCAACACATTTGTGTCCTTTTTATGGCATCAGAAAATACTCATCAAATTTTATGCTAATTAATGTGGTCAAATGTAATGATAAATTATGTGTGCCGGTGTCGAATTTTTTGTTTTGCTGGATATTTAATTGTCTCCATAAAAAATTTATTTGTCAGCAAAAAGTTAATTGTAGTGATGACCATTGTTGTCATGTTTTACTTTTATTAATAAAAGTTCGAGTTATGGTTGCTAAAATTAAGTTAGCATAATGTTATTTTGTTTACTTTTGATCAGAGTTTGTTTTATAATCGGCTGATCAGCGGGGATATATGGTAGTTTGTATTGGATTTTTTGTCATAATACGCAGATACTGCTAAGTTACATCAAAAACCGGCTAAATTGGCAAATTATCATTTAATATTTAAACAGTTGCACGTGTACAACAATCTAAACTTTTCTGCAATATGCACATTGCCATAATTCATCTCATAAATAATTAAGAACTATGAATCAATAACAAATAATGTGTATATTTTAAGTGGTTCCATAATTGCGATCACCTTGTGCCTCAATCTTGAAACGCTGGCTAAAGTAACTAGTGTCAAGATGTTTTCTGATTTCTAGAAATATATGTGCAGGAAAAGTATCTTAGAATAACTGTCGTTGAATGGGTACATGATAAACAATTGTGTTAGTATAATGGGTTCAGCAACTCGGAGTTATCCCCTACAATTAGTTTTCAATGACACGCAATTAACAATAGTGAAGGAATTTATTGAATCTACATTCCTTAAAAGCCAAACCCCTCACCTTCAGATAGTGCTTCTCACTGTAAGGCCTCATTTTAATTATGTCTAGGATGTTGTGGGCTTTAGGCAGTGTGGAAACAATCACTTTTACATTGTCAGGGAGGTCTTTAGGTAGCCATGCAAGTGTGTGTGCCTAAAGCAAAATTTTGAGAAACATATGTGAGTACGAATAAAAATGATAGAATTCACACAAATAAAATACTTTCCATACACGCATACAACAACAGAATTTATACAAAGAATCGACCTTCAATATGTGCATACAACAACAGAATTTATACAAATAACAGACCTTCCATACTCACATAGAACAACAGAATTTATACAAATAACAGATCTGCTATAGTTACCCATGATAGAGAAATTTAAATTTAAATGGTCAAACCTAAACTTTGGTTCATTTTTAAATGAAAATTTTTTGATATACATTATAAGGTAAGTTGTAAGACAATGTTTGTCTTGACATATGAAGTTATTTCCAACATATGCCATTTACAAATACTTGAAAGTTAGTGGTTTTTAAATCAGTATTACGCATGCAGTTTTCCTACATAGTTTGATTTTAATTTGCTTGAATAAAAAGAAACAGACTTTGATACCTCTTTTTTAAACTTCGTAAAACAAAAACTGGTTAGACAAAGAAATTGTAGTTTTGTAAATCAGTAATACGCATGCAGTTTTTTAAGTAGTGTTGTTCTGCATTGCTCAATTAATAACAAACAGTCCTTCATATCTTCTTTTGTTCCTTTGAAAATTCAATGAATCACAAGCTGGTTAGAAAGAGTAGCCAGAGAAAGAGTAGTTAGAGAGAGAGAGAGTAGTTAGAAAGAGAGTAGTTAAAGAGAGAGAGTAGTTAGAAAGAGAGAGAGAGAGAGAGAGTAGTTACAAAAAGAGTAGTTAGAAAGAAAGAGAGAGAGTAGTTAGAGAGAGAGTAGTTAGAGAGTAGTTACAAAGAAAGTAGTTAGAAAGAAAGAGAGAGAGTAGTTAGAGAGAGAATAGTTAGAGAGAGAGAGTAGTTAGAATAGAAAGAAAGAGAGAGAGTAGTTAGAGAGAGAGAGAGAGAGAGTAGTTACAAAGAGAGTAGTTAGAAAGAAAGAGAGAGAGTAGTTAGAGAGAGTAGTTAGAAAGAGAGTAGTTAAAGAGAGAGAGTAGTTAGAGAGAGAGTAGTTAGAGAGAGAGTAGTTAGAGAGAGAGAGTAGTTAGAGAGAGAGTAGTTAGAGAGAGAGAGTAGTTAGAGAGAGAGTAGTTAGAGAGAGAGAGTAGTTAGAGAGAGAGAGAGAGTAGTTAGAGAGAGTAGTTAGAAAAAGAGTAGTTAGAGAGAGAGAGTAGTTAGAGAGGGAGAGAGAGAGAGAGAGAGAAAGAGAGAGTAGTTAGAGCAGGGGTGCTCAACCTTTTCATAGTGAGAGCCAATATGAAAAATTATCTGTAGGCAGGGGGCCGAGATTACATCTACATAAGTTAGGTCAAAGTTGCTATACTCCTTGTTTGCACACAGAGTTCCGTGAACTGATTAATTAAGATTTACATTGCTATTTACAGTAAACTTTATTTAGGTTAGTAAAATAAATTGTACAACTAAAGTAAATGAGATATACATGTACAGGTACATAAATTGAACATTTCATGGACAGTTACAAACACTAAAACATGTAATTAGATATTTCAGTGTGATACTTGGTATTGCTTTTCTCTGACTATTCTATCAATGTCAGGCTGGGTAGCTGAGGAAGCCAGTCTTAATTGCCGGTTCAAGTGTTCATCAGTGATAGTTGTCCTGTATTTATTTTTGGTATGCTTCATACGGCTGAAGAACTGCTCGCATAGATAAGTCGAGCCAAACAAACTGCCCATGAGTAAAGCATGTTTGTATAGGCCTGGAAATCTTTGTTTTGGAAGAAAATCACGGTAAAATTCTACAAGTTCATGGCTGTTGTGATGCTGGCTCAGCCTTTTATCAGCTTGAATATCAATCAGTTCCATTTGTAAAGGAGCAGGTGCTTCTTTTGCGTCGACTGAGAATGGGTCTTCAAAGATGTTGATATGCATGCAAGTGCCATCAAATTGAGCAAACCTTCTGCCAAATTCAGCAGCAAGGCCAGTCAGGAGCTTTGCATATGGCTCTGCACTGACATGATTTTCAACACTCTGTTGTCGCTCCAGCAGGCTCTTAAAATGTGTGCAGTTTCCATTTTGAAGTTGACCGACCCACAGATTTAATTTACACCGGAAAGCTGTTATATGGCTCCACAGAGATGATACATGCTGCTGCTTTCCTTGTAGTTTGCGGTTGAGATCCGCCATATGCTCAGTAATGTCTGCCAGGAAAGCAAGATCATTTATTCATGCCACATTTCTGAATTTTTCATGGTTACGTCTTTTGCCTCTCATGAAAGTATTGATGGGATCTAGAAGACTGAGAAACCGACGAAGTGTTTTTGCACTACTGAGCCATCTCACTTTACAATAATATGTCACGTCTTGAAATTCTGCTTCAATCTCCTTCAGCATCTCTTTGAACTGGCGGTGGCTCAAAGCTCGAGCCCCTATGTAGTTTACTGTGAATATAACCAATTCCATGACATGTCCCATCTTAAGGTGCTGTGCTCCTAAATTTTCCTGGTGAAAGATGCAGTGGTACACGATAGGAGGGACATTCCACACTCTGGACTTCAACAGCAAGCCAACTAAGCCTGTGTGTTCTCCAGTCATTGCCGGCGCACCATCAGTGCATATCCCTGATAACTTCTCAAGTGGTAGATTGAAATCTTTAAGTTCTTTGAGCAGGTTGTCAAATATGTCTTGACTAGTTGTGGTGCCGTGAAGGTTGCTCATTGTAAAAATCCTCTGTGATGCTGAACTGATCATCAATACCTCTGACCATGATGGCAAGTTGTGCTATGTCTGAATTATCTGTACTCTCATCAAGCGCAATGCTAAAGTAGATAAAATTGCTTGCAACCTCTTTGAGTTTGCGCTCAATGTCCTTATTCAATGTTTCAATCCTTCTAATTACTGTGTGTCTTGATAAAGAGATGCTCTCCAGTGCTTCTTTCTTGTCAGGGCAAAACTCTTCCACAAATGCTGTCAGTACCTACAATACAATAGTCAATAACAATACTTTCATGTGCTGTTGAATATGCTGATAAATTTAAATAAAACATAAAATGCATGCAAATATAATACACATATAAATGGTACCCAAACAAGAACCGGTAATATTCAGCATATTGATGAAATAGAGATAAACTTACCTCTTTTGCGAACTCTCCATGTTGAAATGGCAGCTGCCTCTGGCCAATTTTGTTAGCTATCACCAAACTACACTTTGTAGCCTTTTCACTGATGTCAGTGTAGCGGGTGAACAAGCGCTGCTGTGATGCGAGATTTTTTGACAGTGTTTCATACTTCTCTGCTCTCTCTCGGCCACTGTGCTGGTCATACTGTTGTGCATGGCGAGTAGTATAATGCCATCGAATATTATATTCTTTGAGAACTGCTATAATTTGGTTGCAAATTACGCAGACAGCCTGATTTACAGAGTGGTGTTTCACAAAATAGCTTAATTTCCAATCGTTATTAAATTCTCTGCCCTCTTTGTCTATCTTCCTTTTACTTGCCATGCTTGTGTTTAAATGAATGAACCGATTTATAAACCAACAGTTAGCAGGTCAGTTAGGGAAATTCCCTAAAAACTGGGGATTTTACCCACATGTGCAGTAATATCACACAGGAAGAAAAAAGTGATGCAAGGGAAGGGGATATCCAAGAGTCATAGCATAGCTGTTAACATGGTCAGAAAGTGTGGTTACGATTGGCCTACATTTCTGCTAAGTTAGGGCCTGAACTTGGGCAGAAAATTCAGTATAAAAATTTTAAATTGGTAAAGTCTCTGGGGGGGCCGCATAAAATCAGACTGAGGGCCGCATCCGGCCCCTGGGCCGCCTGTTGAGCGCCCCTGAGTTAGAGAGATTAGTTGTAAGAAAATGATAAAGACAATAGGCTACTTTTGTAAAATTGAAATGCCAAATAATAGAAAAACATGAGCAAACACTTTCAGATTAACCATTTCAAGTCTCTAAAAGTGTTTATGTTTTGCAAACACTGAAAATGATCAGAAGAAAAAAATTTGGTCAAGATAGTTAAAGACAGCATTATATAAAAAACGTCAAATATGAAAACATAAATATACATGTATATGGTATATAAACTAATCCGTCTTGGGCACAGTCAGGCCTACAACTCAACTCATCTGTCTTAAACATAAATGTGATGTGACAATAAAAACACATTTTTATTGACAGAAAAACACATTTTTATTAATTATAACTTTATTCAGTATACTACATAAAATTTAGGCTTTTGCATTCTGTATTTTTATATAACATACACATGTAAATCTTTGTACAAGGTTTATATAATATGTTTGCTTTAATATTACGTGCAATAGCCTAAAGTATGTGTCTTTAAGTTTTATAACTGTAAAATGAATTCAATGAAATACAATGCTCCAACATACTACAACCTTGACATACAAAGCCTTGACATACAAATCCTTGACATACGAAGCCTTGACATACAAAGCCTTGACATACAAAGCCTTGACATACAAAGCCTTGACATACAAAGCCTTGACATACAAAGCCTTGACATACAAAGCCTTGACATACAAAGCCTTGACATACAAAGCCTTGACATACAAAGCCTTGACATACAAAGCATACATCAAAACTTATTAGTTTCGTATGTTCAAGTTGCACAGTAAATGTCTTACTACAGTTACATATGAATAACAAGCTGTGTTAGTCTCAAAATAGACCTAGAACCACATAAATGATAGACATCAGATAGTAATATAGTAAAACACCTCAGTAATGTGTAGGTAAAGTGTTAATAAGGCTTATTTTAATTTGATCACAACTGGAGTGAGCCTTATGATGAGTGAGCCAGCAGAAAGCCAACAATCTACGAATACACTTGTAGTACAATCTGAAAGAGAGTTGGTTGTCAAATGGGGGAGAGAGAGAGAAAGAGAGAGAGAGAAAGAGAGAGAGTGACCTGTCAGCATTGCATGGTAGTATGTAGGTTAGCACTGCAGGTAGTGAAAAGAAGAGAGGTGGTGCATTCGAAAGGGAACTTGATGAAGCTAAAGGAAGTGAAATGACAGGAAGAGTTTAGAGAGGATGTGGAAAGGGAACTACACAACACAGAGAAGTGACTAGATGTGTGGGTGACTACAGCAGAAATGTTGAGGAAATCAGGAGCAAAAGTGCGAAAGATGCAAACGATGGAAAGGAGACAAGGTAGAATTTGGAAGTGCAAGAAAGCATCAAGGAGAAGAGAGATGCCAAGAAAACTGGGCTATAATGCAATATGAAGTGAGCAGGGAAAGTTACTAGAAAAGTGAAATGAAGGCAAAAACAGCAGTGGCAAAGGCAAAAGGGAAAGTCCATGAAAGACTTTATGGCAAATTAAAGACTGGAGAAGGGCCTCTACAGGCTGGCTAAGCGGAGAGACAAAGCAGGAAGATACATTGAGCAGGTCAGGATGGAAAACGATGTAGAAGAAAATGTCCAGTCAGATGCAAAGAAAGTAATGTGACCCAGGAAAGAGCACTTTGAGAAACTGATGAATGAGAAGAACAAGAGAGAAAGGAGAACAAAAGAAGCAGAGAAAAAAGATTGCCTTAAACAAAATTCAAACTCACGCCTTCAAGCATACTAAACCAACAGCCTAAAGGGTGCACCAAGCAACTACCTTCTGGATTGCTAGAATAATTGTACACATACATATAGTAATCACACCTGACAATCTCTTAGGGCACCTGATACTGCCAGAGTATTAATAATAAGCAAGCTATTTCAAATTAAAATACCCCATCCTATAAAAGGTGTACACTTGTTGTTCAACAAACTGCAGCATGCATCACTGTTACAGAGAGAGTATAGTATATAGTAATGTTGTTATTAACAGCATATCAAGTGTAACTTATAACAAGCAATATGGGACAAACCATCGGAAACCTAATATCTCCTGTTTCCTACTAAACAGACCTTTACTACTCCAGAAAATGCTACAACTCATCTTCACCCTCTTTATAATCAAGCATCCTCACCAAGCACCAGCAAAGATGCTAAGACAACATTTCCCTCTTTTTTCCCTCTCACCTTTCCCCCTTACTCCCTCACCTTTCCCTTCACCTCTCCCCTAGAAACAGGAATGCAAAGACTATATGACATTCAACTGGTCCACTACTCGCAATAGCAATGCCAAGGTCAATTGGCTTTCCAATCTATTTTGCAAACTTTTTAAGTACCTTGTTATAAGCAGCGAGCTGATCGAGAGAGTCAAGAAATATGACTACTCTGTACACTTTGGGAATTGAGTTGAGCATGATGTCAAGTTTTTGCATGAGATCTTCTGTTTGTTCAGGCTTGCACCCTCTCAAATAGAATGAGCACAACATGTCAAACTCATTGCATCACATTATAATGAAAACTGAGCTGAGAGAACAACTCCCTCACTACACTTTTTGAACAAGTTTTACATCGAACATTGGCGGCTATTCCTACTGCTCCAAAGTAGCAATTCATTCTTTTTGATAGCTAGCAGATAATTTGCTCACTCTCAAATCGAGGCTAGATCCGCCTGCTGGTCTCTTTGAACCCTGACTGCCGGTATTCTAAAATTCACATGGTTTTGTTTACAAATGCTATTTCCAAGTAACAGCGCAGACCAATCAAATCAATTTTTACATATAGCATTAGACTGAAAATTTTACATCCATTTTATTGTTTTCGATTATCTTTACCAATTTTCTTTATTATTATTATAACAATTGTAGTGGGATGATATTGTTAAAAAATTTAATACGACTCATTTGTTGGTATGTTACAGATGATAATAACGCAGGTGAAGAATTACATGATACTAACTATAAATTGAGGTAATACGGATAATTTGGGTCAGAAAACAATGAAACAAGAGATATGATGATACTGTGATTTTTGAAAATTTGTTAAAATAGTATGAGTTTTTATGGCTTTAACCCAAAGAACTGTGAAGCAATCTTTTTTATTTAGTGAAACACGCCGTGTTGTTGGATATGTTTTTCAGTGTTTCACTAAATATCAATTGATTAAGAGTAGAATAAGATAAATTTAATAAAATTTTAAAAATGTCCTACTTTTTGACAAATTGCCTAGGGATACTGATATACGTAGACAAAGACAATCAGGGTTCAAAAGTATAATACACAAGCATTAGCTATCTGGTAAATAGATGAATACTCATCAGCAAGTATTAGCTATCTAGTAAATAGAAGATGAATACTCATCAGCAGGTATTAGCTATCTGGTAAATAGAAGATGACTACTCATCCGCAGGTATTAGCTATCTGGTAAATAAAAGATGACTACTCATCAGCAGGAATTAGCTATCTGGTAAAGAAAAGATGAATACCCACTTGCAAGCTTCAGCTATCTGCTTTATTAGACTTTGTATGAGAGAGTCAACTCTGGTCGAATCAGGAGTTGTCCCGAGGAACCGTCTCACAACCACGAGCTGTTTATCCTTAGCATCTCCAAGCCAGTCGTAAACGTGCATGGAGGCAACCGCCATTAGGCTTGTCTTCCCAACACCTGTTTCTCCGTGTATCACAAAGGGATGATTAGACCTGCCCAAAAGCCAAACTGTCGTTACTTTGCCTCTCGGGAGTGTATGCTTTTAAATTTCTAGCCGAGCTTCTTTCCACCAATCGTTCGTGCACCTATACATATTTCCTGCGTCAATCGTCTTATCGCAGTTTACTTTTGAACCTATTACCCACACTATCAGTTATTGTATGTATGACATGGTGGGCGTAGCTGCCCCAAACTCATGGAACTTGTTGTATGTTTCCATGACGCGGAGGATGCGAATATGGAGTAGTGCGCACATTGAGTTATCATGTGATCAGTGTTTCAATGGGCATTCACATTCATAAATAATGCACATGTTAATCTAAAGACACATTAAATGATGTAGAAAAAGCTTTCATCACCGACTAATCTCATAGAGTGGCACGTATTAAAAGACTAGTTTTTAAAGCAAAGAGATTAGTCTGGTGTGTGTAGTTGTTACTAGTTAGATGATAGGAGATTATTTATTCAAGACGTGAACACTGATAATAAAGAAGTAGCCATTGCCGTTGTCACGAGCGCAACTGTCTGTATTTACATGACGTCCTTTAACACAAAAACCGGAGGTACACAACTCCTAGTATTATACAATGCAGTTTAACATAACACGAATATAGCACATCCTTTCCTAAGTATGTTTGAAGCAATGAGTAAAACAGATTATGCCTTTGAAATGAGTAAAACCAAACATGAGTAACAAAGTGATATAACTAACATGACTAGCAAGAGAAATGCACTGAGTACTGTAAGCAGCTAGCTACAAAATGAATTACATATAAAAGCTATAATCTGACTGACTGGTGATGCCTAGCATTCTTTAATCAGTCCACGTGGCGGTCTGATTGTACGACGAGGTCTCGAAGTCGTAGGCATGCTATCCATACTTTAGGCACAACTTGACAGAGAACTGTGTGAATCCGGATTGTCAGGTATTGAATGGTCAGTATTGGGCAGAGAGTCAATAAGTGCTGTTCGGTTTCGCCGAATCTCGCTACCTGCAGATACTATGTACGTGCGGTTAGGTAACACCTCCTTCACTTGTCCATATCGTTGTAAATCACGTACAAATACGGGGCTACCTTTTCGTATGGTAGGCAACTCTTTAATTTGTTGTGATCGCTCATGTCGCTCTTTCATTTTCACCTTGTATTCCTCATTGACAGACTGGAACGCTTTGTGATCTACCTGGCTGGTTGTGTGATAGTAAATTTGAGCAACCTGTGTACAAAGACTACGGTTCATTAGCAACTCAGCAATCTTCCTCCATGTATCGGTGATGTACGATAAGCTAAAAGTCCTAGGTACAAATCTCCAGATTTCTGAAGTATGGACTTTATAGTTTTAACGATTCGTTCTGCAGCACCGTTGGCTCTGGGATACATAGGCGATGAAGTTACACTTTGAAACTTGTAGGTTTTTGCAAAGTCTCTAAAATCTTGTGAAGAATATTGTGGTCCATGATCAGACAGAACCATTTCGGGTACTCCGTGCCTGGCAAAAATGCTTTTCATATAGTTGATTACACTTTTGCTGCCTTCATTGGGTAGTAGGGCTACCTCTGGGTATCGAGAGTAGTAGTCAGTCACGAGTAGATATGGCTTTCTATTGTGATAAAATAAGTCGGTGCCTACTATCTGCCATGGTCGGCTAGGAGTGGCTGTAGGTAGTAAAGGTTCTTTAGTGACAGGAGCGGTCTCTTTACATACCCTGCAGTTTTTAATCATTTCCTCTATCTCTCGTGCCATGTTTAGCCACCAAACGCATTGACGTGCTCTCTCGGTACATTTATTTAATCCTAAATGCCCTTCATGCAAGTTGGCTAAAGTTTCCAGGCGTTCTGTTTGTGGAATAATTATGCGGTTTTGATAAGTCAACAAATCGTTGCACAGTGTAATATACCCTCTGACTTCAAAGTATGGTTTGATTATGGAATCGATACTAGACAAATAGTGTGGCCACCCAGAGTTCACATATTTCTTGACCTGTCACATCACTTCGTCCGCTTCTTGAGACAGCGTAAGCTTTTCGACATGCATATCTGCGCTTGGCATGAGCATAGCTTGACGAGAATACGTGTCTACTTCCTCTACAAATAGAGTATCATTCTCTGTGGGAATGGCGCACCGGTATCTCGACACTGCATCAGCAGAAACATTCTCCTTACCGGGAATATGCTTTATCTGGTATTTGAAAGGTATTAGTCTTAGCCTGAATCGTTGTATTTGAGCTGGCAGTTTACTGATTTCCTGATCTCCAAGCAGTGACACTAAAGGTTTGTGGTCGGTCTCTATAGTAAGGTCAAGTATACCAATGATATATCAAGCAAACCTTTCTGAGACCCAAGTAACTCCCAATGCCTCCTTCTCTACTACGGCATATTTACGTTCAGTTTCGGAGAGAGATTGGCTTGCGGCAGCTACTAGTCGACGGGTGCCATCTGACTGTTTCTGACTCAAAACAGCTCCTAACCCGTAATCGGACGCATCCGTTGACAAATATGTCTCTTTATTTGGGTCATACGGGGCAAGAATTGGTGTAGATTTAAACTCCTCTTTGAGACGATCAAAGGCTTTTCGCTGGGAATCTTTCCATATCCATCAACTCTTTTTGCACAAGAGCTCTCGGAGCGGTTGGCTGATATGTGCTACAGCAGAACTAAACTTGCCATATTGGTTGACTATGCCTAAGAAGCTCCTAACATCACATACACACGTTGGTGTCGGAAAGTCAAGCAATGCAGGTATACTTTCACCTGTGTGAATACCACTAGCGTCAATGCGATACCCTAAATACTCTACTGACGTTTTCTCTAGAGCACACTTGGCATGATTTAACGTTAGACCAGCGTCGTGCATGCGGCGTAGCACTTACGATAAATGGGAGTTATGCTCTCTCCCGTCATTGCCCATCACTAATACATCATCCATATGTACTACGACACCTGCGATACCTTCTAATATTTTTGTCATTTCTCTGCAGAATATCTCTGGAGCTGATTTAAGTCCAAATGGCAATTTATGGTAATAGAAACGTCCAAATGGTGTCAAGAAAGTGCTGAGATGTTGGGATTTGGCAGACAATGGTATTTGCCAAAATCCACAGTTGGCATCTAGTTTTGAAAATATGTGACCATCATTAAGTTTTGACAGACTGTCCTCGACGGTTGCCATGGGAAAAACTTCACGTCGTATGTACTTATTTAGCTGTGTAAAGTCTGTACACATACAAACACTGTCCTGTTTAGGTACAACGACCATCGGTGCACACCATTCCGTAGGCTGTTTTGCTTCTACAATAACGCTTAAGGATTTCATACGCTCTAACTCTAACTTAGTTTTGTCAAGTAATGGAAAGGGTACGGCTCGTGGCACGAATATACTGTACGGCTTGGCATGGCATCGTCAGTCAGTCTAATTTCACATTCAGTCTTTACAGCTCCTAGACCCTGAAAAAGTTTTTTATCAACAAAATTATCAACACCATTCGCAAAATCATCGACATTATCAACATTACAGGCAGGCAAACCAAGACTTTGACATGCAAATTTGCTCAATAGGTTCACATCTTGATTATGCACAACGTAAATTGTTTCTGATATAGATTTGTTACCATGTGTAAGAATTGCATCAGTTTGACCAACACAAGGTATTTCTAAGTTACCAGGACCTCTTAGTTTCTTAGTATTGGGCTGCAATGGAGCGGATATAGCATTTGGTTCACACACAGTTGCTGCAGCACCAGAATCTAGTTTAAATGTTGCTGTATTGGTATGTTCCTGTATGTCAATAGCTAGTTTGGCCATCCATGGTTTACTACCATTTCTATCGCTGTTCTTGATTTTTCCAGTAAACAACTTGACTTCAGTCACAGATTTTTCAGAGAAGCACATTTGCTTCCAATGGCCTCTCTTGCCACATGCAGTAAATCTCAATGCTGGGCAGGAGTCTCTGAAATGTGAGGTTTTCCCACAGCGTTGACATCGGTCTTTAGGAATAGATGAGGCAACCCTATTATTTGCAGAAGTGTTGTCAAAGCTATTGGCGTGTCCATGGGTTGTGGGCCTGTGTCTAACATTACCAGTATTTGATGATTTGTGTCCTTTTAAGTAAAAGTTTTGGTTTGAGCTAGATGTGTCATTCTTTCGGTTATGTTGTGGCTGTCATGAACTGAATCTGTTGGCATGTACATCTACAGCTGATCTCCTGACTACTGACTGTGCTTGTTTAGCTGATTCAAAGTGTCTAGCTATCATCACTGCGTCATCTAGCGTCAGATCTGCATCGGCTTGTAGTTTTTCACTAAATTTGTCTTCAGTAACGCCCACTACTAATCTGTCACATATTAGCTTTTCCCGTTAGATCTCTATAGTCACAAAACTCGGCTTGGCAATATAGATTGTGAATAAACACATCTATAGAATCAGTACCTTGTGTCAGTTTGTTCAATTTAGCTCTCTCAACAATTATATTTCTCCTAACTCCGAAGTATTCATTGAAAGCATCAATCACATAATCGTAGTCAGTTTCTTCTATTCCACGGCTAAGCACTACATCCTCTGCTTGCTCTCCTAACGTATAAATAGGACTGTTAATCTGTTCACGCTGAGGTCTAGTATCCAAACTGCTCGCTTCTCTATACCTCCTCCATCTACTATACCATCTCGTCCAACCGGCAGGTTCGGCAAAGTCAAATTTGTCAGGTGGGTACAGCTTGGGTGCAGAATAATGCACTCTTAATGGCTCCACCGTTCGTTCATCAGCATCACCGGCTTTCCCCTCTTTGTCAGACATGATACAAACACCACTGCTACCATGTGTAGTTGTTACTAGTTAGATGGTAGGAGATTATTTATTCAGGACGTGAACACTGATAATAAAGAAGTAGCCATTGCCGTTGTCACGAGCGCAACTGTCTGTATATACATGACATCCTTTAACACAAAAACCAGAGGTACACAACTCCTAGTATTATACAATGCAGTGTAAAATAACACAAATATAGCACATAGTGGCCACAGGGCACATACCTGCCAACTCTCACGCATTGGGCGTGAGAAGATGGGGTCTATGATAGCTTAATATATTTAGCATTTTTCTAACTTATTCATTATTAATCCGGTTTTTTACCGCTATTGCAATTGATAAGCTAAGAGTAATTGACCTTTAAATGGTGAGTAGTAATACGTAAATAATTTTTTTATTATGTCGCGTGCAGTCAGTCGAACCAGCTAATCAGAGCCATAGACCAACATTTATGTCATGTTGTAGTACGGGGGTATTAAATTGCCCCGATAACAATTAGGTTAGTAGTTAGTTTCCGGTCTCGCTGAGCAGCCGTCAGCGTTGGTAGCAATGATCGAAAACTTTAATTTACTAGTTATACTGATTTCCAAAGCTAGCTGTCACGGATTACATAATTCAATATAATCAACTACCACATTTTAATAAATAAAAGGTTGTTCAATGCACTAACATGAGTCTAACTAACAGTGTAGCCGATACCAGATGCAGGTTGTTCCCATCAAGGGCGTCTTATGAAAAAACCTTTTCACCAAGACAGTTCTTTCCGTCAACATTTAATGAGGGTCAATTACTAAGCAGCAATACAGCAGTGGGCAATTCAACCATTAACGGTGCCCCCAGATCCCACAAATCATGGCTAGAGTAAAGACGATAATGAGATTTCTGGGCAATGCTTTCCCGATGGCCACAGAGCTATTCTCAGGTAGCTTGTCCAATGGACCAGTTGCTAATGCAAAAAGAATTTGCACAAGTCTATGCAGCTGTGTAGAGTGCAGTAATAAAATGACTGATGAAATTGAGAATGGTAATCATATAGACAGTGATGATGAGCTTTAAGATTATAATTATGTAATAGTTTTATTAAATACGTTGCAATATGTTCTGTAGAATCTAGTTACACATACAAGGACATGATATTAATTAATCATCCAGAAAGTTGGTTGCCATCGAACATACTGAACCAATATTGTTTTAACCTGCTACCAGTGCAATAAATCTAAAACTAAGCAAGAAATTTTGCAAATAAATGTCAGCTAAATAAAAAAAATAACATGTACCAACGGAAAGTACTAAGATAAGCATAATAAATACTTTATTCTTGTCACGTGTTGCCCAGCGATATAATAATTTCATTTCAAAGATTAAGTTTACATTAGATCCGTTAGTTAGTCTGCGTCACAACCTGTGTACCCAATGAGGTATACAGTATAGCCTGTCAATCAGTAATTGTACAGGTCTCATTGTAAAGAGTATGAAGAGGGTTTCTGGCTGATCAGTGGCTAAGGTGATGGTGAAAAATGTCTGTCATATTGAGTACCTGACAGCGTACTACAAAGTAAAGAATCGTATCCATCACAGACAATGAGTTCAAAATACAAAATGATCATATAGACACAAAAGAGCTGACGTTTATGGTGCATATTTATCGATCATAACCTACCAGAAAAAAAAACAATTTATCAAAGCATGTAGCAATAAATTTAAAACTTGAAAATCCTGCAAGGAAGAGGTACAGAACTGATTTGAATGTGTACGCAATGTGCATAGCCATACATAAAAGTAATAGATGTACACCCTTTAGCTCTAACCACAACAATAATTAGTTAACTCATACATCGCATACTTCTGTAAGGTAATAATTTATATGTGAGCGCTATAACAATACAATATAATACAATTGATTAAAATACAACAAAATATGTATTAATAGATAATATCACACACCATAATGCAACATATCAATGCTGTAACACAATTCAACGCAACGCAGTTCAGCACAATACCACATAATACAGTTATTATAATACCATACACCAGAATATGGTGTAATAACACAATAATACAGTACTGATAAGTTCTACATAACACAATATAATAACTTAAAACTAATCAAATTATCAGTGAAATAATAATCATACAGTTGCATGAAAGTACTACACTTTGTGTTGATACTGGTTTGACACTTCAAAGAGCAATACAGTTTCCAATTTTGTAAATAGGCGAGCTAAGTCTTAATAAACATCAGCAGAGGCATGCTATATTCCAGTCCAGTATTACTGGTTTATTAAAAAAATACACAATCTAGGTATTCTATTTATGAAGCCCAATAATATAAGTAGCTTATAAGTAACCTAAAAATTAAACAAATTGAATTAAGCTATTGAGTGTATGAAACACTGAGTGTCTAAAGACACAGCAACAATACCTACGACAGAGAGTAGCTTATTTTATAGTTTGTAACCAATATGTAAAATATGGGCTGAGAAGTTTGACTTGAGAGTTTGATTCATTATAATCAACGCCTATCACTCATTGATCCAACTGACTACAGTGAAGGAAACGCAAGATTTTTAATAAAGCAATGAATTTAATCTTTGATTGATAAATCGTTTGATTATTTATCGAAGTATTAAGTAAATGAGTTTGCTATCATCTCACCTTAGTTTGTTTCAGGGGTTTGAGATTCTTTGCAGCTTGAGAAGCTCTTGGTTATTTCGACTCACTAGCAATATTCATCAAGCATCCAGTGTGGCATTTGCATACGACATACACAGCGGTTTGCTATGATGACTTTAATGAGTTTGCTACGGACCTATCTGACTGTTTGTAGATGGTGCTCTACATCTCATAAAAACTTTAGGTTATCGCCTTTTTCCCGTTAGTAAAGCTTTGTTGGCTTATCAGCATGTAGAACTTGATCATAATGAATTATGTAATCCATAATAGCTGTGGTAATCAATTTAAATAGAAGATGCTAAATTTCTGCTGCTACTAATCAACATTGACGGCAGTTTTTGACAGGGCGACGGCGGAAACAGACTAAGGACACAAATTTTATTGGTAAAACCAAATATGCCCCGTATTAAAAAATTGCATAGATTTATGATTACCTAGCTGATTGGCTGATTTGGCTAATTGCGCATGGCGCAAAAAAAATCTGATTTATGTATTTCTACCCATCTTTCAATGGCAAATAATCACTGCTTGACTACAATATTTCTAGTAGGTTTAGTAAATAAGTTATATGATGCTTTATTCTATCTATTAAACCTAAGACTCGTTATACTCCATTGTCGTGCCTCCGTGGCAAAAAAACGACATGAAAAGGCCTTGTGGCCACCAGACTAAATATTATTGTGGCAGCGATGAAAGATACAAAAATAAGGTCACACTCACGCTGAATGAATGTAGTTTTTAACAACATTCATCATGTCAGCCCTTTCTCGAAAGGTTTTGTTCTTTGCAATGGCCTGATGATCATGCTCTGATATTTCTGTCAGCAGGCTGGCGAGCGAGTGTTCTTTTAAGGGGTTCTTCTTATTAGCTGCCTAAAATATGATAGAGCAACCAATAAGAAACTTTTAGCATGTGCCTAACCAATAAAATACATCAAAACAACTGGACTCTAAAACTTTGACATTCCATTTCAAAATTTTATTTATCTTAAATTAGTCTGCTGAAAGGAAAGACTAGGTTCATAACACCAAAGCTAACTTATACTGAATAACTATAAAAATGAAACAGCTTAACATAAACCCATTCATCAAACTATGAGTTTGATATGTCTCCCTTAAAACACTTGCGCAACACTCACCATAATTATTACTGTTAAACTCGGCATAAAACATTAACATGTCAACATGCGAAGGCCTCGTATAATGATCCACATGTAATGCAGAGGAGAACGAAAAGCTCATAAAGTTAGAGTGAGCCACATTTATCACGTTTTGTACTTAAAAACCGTTGAACATGATAGAGAAGCCATAAAGCAATCTTTGTTAAAATAAGATTCATGTCTACCCGTACGGAGCCATGCTGAAAAATTAGGACAAAATGTATTGCAAGGGGATCAAATTCAAGTAATCAGCTTACTAGGCAGGTCACTACCAATTTCACTCTACTACCTTACTGCTTTATAGAATAATTTTGCAGATACTTATTACACCTGAGGATCTCTTTTGGTGCACGGGATTGCCAGCGTACTAGTCTATTGTCTATATATATTAATCTCAAAGTTTGTCATCTGTGGTTTAGTCTGTCCATCTATAACAATTAGTATCTAGCAATGAGTACTCCGTATCGCAGAAGATTTGATCTCCGAACCTTCTGTTCCTCATACAATTACCTAACTTATTAAGCTACACAAGATGCATAGGGCTCATAAAGCGGTATAAGTTGTTATCTGGGTTAAAATACGCATAGCACTCTGCGTTATGCAACTTCACTAAAGCTTGCTCTATGGTCTTATTAGTAAGTTAGCTTACTAACTTACTTAAATTAGCCATTGTAAATGTGCCAGGCTAATAGCAAATGACAGGCAACTACATCACCTGCCACTGTTTATAAGCTCTTTTTTAATATCCATGCAACACAGGGCATTCGGCTAGTGTAATATAAAATTGGGAAGATTGGCCATAACTTTGATTTCCATTCCTTGTCAGAGTCACAGCATTTATGTCTCTGGTGAAGAAGTCAGACAGCAGAACTTTTGTAAAACATGATGAGCACTGCGTTAACAACGCCTATGCATGTCTCCACTAGTCAGTATTAACAAGTGGCTACAAACCAACAAACCGCATGTCTACTACGTGTAGTGCAGACAATTACTCAGAGATGTTACTAAATGATGCTTTGCATTGAAAAATTGATTTGTCAATGAAAACTGGCTTCTGTAAGAGAAGACTATGACATCTTTGTTAGATTTTCCATTACCTATACAGTCGTACATCAACATACAAGTGTCCTAACATACATATATAATACCTTCAAATACGAAGAAAAGTTTAAGACATTAGACGGCTCTCAATGCGGCCGCTAGGTGGTGAAGTATGTGAATGGCCGCTTACGAAAATAGTATCGTTTGGTCACTCTCGTGAGATCAGTGTGAAAAGTTTTAAAAAGACTAGAAAAGTGAAGGCAAAGATAAATTAATAGCGAATGAAAAAGAGGCAAACATTAGAAAGGAGAAACGTAAAAACTGAAAATGAAAGTAAAATTAGAATTAAATTTAGAAGTGAAATATAAGATTAATGCTTATTTTTAAGTGTGTGTGTTATAAGCTAAGTTCATATAAGTTAGCTTTAATGTTTATGTTATTTAGTGCCACAAAAGTGAACTGTACCAAATGTGTTGTCATCAAGTCTCCCTCACCTCACCGTTAGCAGCTACCAACTGTCTTGAAGGTAAGAACTCCATACAGTACTGTACATAGGTAATACTGTTACATTTTATTGCAGCTCATAACCACTAAATATGTATTTATTACTTGATGAGCATAGGAGGCAAATTAGAACAATTAAAAACACATTTTTCCATTATAATATCCTGATTTTAGGTGTTCTTTTCAGAGGGTGGGAACGAATTAATTTGCATTTAGTTTATATACATGTAAAAAATTTTATTTGAGATACAAGAGAATTGACATACAAGCTTAGCCCAGGAATGCATTAGGCTCCTATGTTGGCGCTTCACCGTATGGCTGTGACGCTGATGCATCCATCCAAGTATTCCCTATCTTTGTTTACTATAGATGATTAGACATTATGCTGACTGATAGCCTGGTCACACATTGTTCAAGAAAAAAACATACTGGATATGTGTAAGACAAATTAAAACACAAATATATGTATATATATTATATATATATGTATATTATAATAAAAGTGATGTCTGTTTGTTTATTCGAAGCCAGGTTAGGGGGTTGGAATAAAAGATTGCTTTCAGCAATATCCCAATTCGTGACGCTCAGTTAGGTAGACTGACACTTCAACACCTGCGCCGACCGACCACCTTTTAGCTATTTCTATAATAATTTGGAAGCTACATATTTATTGTGCTTTATAGGCACAATCGACAATCTCTCACGATTTATTAGTCTGTCATGGTACTAGCATATATACTGTAATTGTTTACTCTCCCGAGTGAGACTAGAGTGAAAACAATATGTTTATGGATAACAACCGGACTCTTGTTATTCATATCGAGTTTGAGAACCTGCATCGACTTAACGCTTTATGTTATGAGGTGGAATTTATGTAAGAGAAGGTTGACATTACATGTATATGAGTGTCTACTGTATTAATAAAAAACCAAATCGACATGAAGTTACTAACTTGTATGATGAGTCGTTTCACTTCTTTCTCAAACATTTTTCCAAACTCGCCTAAATACTGCTGAAGACTGTCCTCATCCATACCACCATGTCCCCACTTTACATCAGGAAAAGTGAAAGAGTTCTCAGGGCCAAGATGACTCTTTGTTTTCTCTACGAGTCGTGTAACTCTGTCAGCGAGGTCGCGGTTTTCAACAAAATAGTTGTCTAAAACAATTACAGAGTTTTCTATTCCATGTGTCTGAATTAATCATGCTTGCAAAGAATGTGGCAGGAAAATGAAGCAAAATACGACAAGAAAGGTTTCGTTAGGGAATTAGACCTTGCAATATGTTATAGATTGTCACAGCTGTAAAGACTAAAACAGCCGTGTGGAACAGTTCAGTAGAAGTATGTAAGTTTTTTTAAAGCTGCAACTCTACCTGTGCAAGCCTCTAAATATGAAAGCGTCAGGATACAAAACACATCATTGGAACAATTTTACCTTTTGTAACTATAGCAATTTTAAGATGTGGTAAAGCACTAAAACACTATCAGAAGGATATGATATGCACCTGACTATCAGACAGATATGACACACACCTGACTATCAGAAGGATATGACACACACCTGACTATCAGAAGCTTCATTAAGCTTCAGAAGCTTCAAGCTGATTAAAAGCTTCATTTTGTTACAACAATGGCAGATGAAAGTAAACTGGAGATACGAAAGGTAATCAAATTCAACAGATTTTGATTATTAATTTTATTACTTATAATTCAAATTTGTCGTAATAAGATTTAATTCAGGCTTTTTGACACGTATACATTTAATATGACAAAATTTATTTCAACTATTCATATTATTATTCAAGGTGTTAAAACATTTTATAACCATAATGAAACTTAATATCTGAATTTCGTCGGACTTGAAACAGATTAGAAGGACCTCTATTGTTTCAAAGTCTCAGGCTACAAAACGACTTCTAAAATGTATTAATTTCTTAAGTAGAGTTGGTTGTAGTAATGTCTAGAGGAGGATACGAGAATATGAGAAGTTCAGCTTGATCAGTGCAGCTCAGGCATGACATCAGCTAGTGAGAATGTGTGATGGTAAATTATCAGTGTATGCAGCTTTGAGAGAAAAATGTCTTATTGAAAATTCGTTCACACTTTTCCTTCGACCTGTTTTAAAACTTTGGAGATTTCTTCAGTCAAAATGTGCTGTATAATGCTGTATGATCCTATATGACGTTGTATAATGCTGCATAACGCTTTATGACGAATTAACATTGCATAACGCTGTATAACACTGTGCAGTGCAAAGAGAGAGAGAGATATTCTCTCAGTGCCCCTGATCGAAGGATTATCAAAAGCCAAACTCACCCACTTGTTTTAACTCAACAAACTGCTTGGCATTCTCATCTTGATAATCAATATTGACAATGTTTCTGACAAAGCAGAGAGCGTGATTTTTGACCTCATCTTTGGGGAGAGACAGTACACCCTTGTACACCTCCTCCTCTGTCACTGAAACATACAAGTTCGCTAATGCTGAATAACTGCCTTACAGTATATCTTCATAACTAGGCGAGTAACAATTTTTTAGGCAAACTGGCCATTTCAAGTTGCCATGCATGATAGCTGATTATTTTGCATAGCTTACTCTTCAACAGATGTCCTGCTAATGAAGAATGCATGCAGGTGAGTTAAGCAGATAAGTTAAGCCAGCGTTGCTGTAAGACAACTTCTGGGTCAATTAATGCTGCTCTAAGAAATGGTTTGTATAGAAGATATGCAATGAGGTTAACAAATGATTATACAGTTCTAACCTATTGCAGTCTTACCTTATTCCCTGTCACCTATACCTCCTCTACCTAGGACAGTCTTGGCTTATTCCCTGTCACCTATACCTCCTCTACCTAGTGCAGTCTTACCTTATTCCTTGTCACCTATACCTCCTCAACTTAATACAGTCTTGGCTTATTCCCTGTCACCTATAATTCCTCTACCTAGTACAGTCTTGGCTTATTCCCTGTCACCTATACCTCCTCAACTTAATACAGTCTTGGCTTATTCCCTGTCACCTATAATTCCTCTACCTAGTACAGTCTTGGCTTATTCCCTGTCACCTATACCTCCTCTACCTAGTGCAGTCTTACCTTATTCCCTGTCACCTATACCTCCTCTACTTAATACAGTCTTGGCTTATTCCTTGTCACCTATACCTCCTCTACCTAGTACAGTCTTAGCTTATTCCCTGTCACCTATACTTCCTTTATTTCGTGCAGTCGTGGCTTATTCCCTGTCACCTATACCTCTTCTACCTAGTACAGTCTTAGCTTATTCCCTGTCACCTATACTTCCTTTATTTAGTGCAGTCGTGGCTTATTCCCTGTCACCTATACCTCCCTTACCTAGTACAATCTTGGCTTATTTCCCGTCACCTATACCTCCTCTACCTAGAACAGTTTTGGCTTTTTCCCTGCCACCTATACTTCCTCTACCTGGTTCAGTTTTAGCTTAGCTCTTGCCACCTATATCTCTTCCACCTAATACTATTTTATCTTATTCTCTGTTACCTATAACTCATCCACCAAAGGCAAGTTGAACTATGTAGCTGCTTGATTAGAACTCATCAGTACTTATAATGTTTTTAGCAAAGAGAGAAGTGTCTTTCTGTTTGAAGACTGTCATGACTGATGTGAATGGCATTAGAACATTTTTTATTTTGCAAAAAGTTGCATCTTTTGCTGTGACTGGTTTTGGACTATTTAAGGATGCAAGACACAAAAAAGAAAGCAGTGAAATTTTAGAGGTTAGCAGGTTAGCTGGTCTTAGTGAAGAGCAGCTGCATAAGATCAGGTGAGAGGCCAATGGTAAGTTACTTTGAGCAGATGAGTAGATCGGGATTTAGAGTAATTGGTCTATGACCACAAGGTTTAACAAAATGTAGAATTTCCATTTTCGTCAAAGAATGGTATGTTTAAAAAAGATTAGCTGCTGGCATAAACACATTAACATAGAAAAATGGTATAAACCAAAAAGATCTCGATTTTTTAGATGATTCAAAGCGAGGTCTTTCTTCTTACACAAACCAGTCCGATGCAATGCTTGCTAGTTGTCGGGAGTATAAAACAGAATGAAAAATAACTGGAGCTCACTATTGATAAATCCAACTGACTTAATATTTCAGCTCATTATTTTTAGTGGAAAACACTTATTTCTACAAACTATTAGGAACTCTAGAATTCTAAAAGCAACCATTTCATGAAAGCATTGTAAACATTAAATATATCTTAAAGTAAATCGATATAAATCTCAAAATTTTGTTGTTTGTTGTCGTCTGTCATTACTTGTCTGTCCAGCTATAACTAATACTAGAAATTCCACTGTCATACAGCCCACGACCAAAGGGATATTGGAAAATAAGAAAGGGTACTGATGGTTGAGAAATGCAGTATTAGCAGTCAAATGGCATTGCAGTGCAATAGGATAACTGCAATGGTAGCTGTAATGTACTGGGTGTGGGTGTTATTATATACAACAAACAGCAATAATGAAAGGAAAAGATTATATGTTTATATCTCTCCCCCTGCAATAGGAGAAATGCAATATTGGCCAATCTTAGAAGTAAAATGCACTGATATTATTAGAATAACTAATATTATTAATATAGTAATAATATAAAACCAATGCACAATTTTGTTTACATTTCAAAACTTCATAGCTAACAATATCAAGCAGTTGTGATACTTATATAGATTTTTAGAAAATCTGTACTACGTAATCATTGTTCTGTAGTCATCCAAACTTCTAATTAAATATTGTAATAATCTCATAAGAATTGTTAGAAAAAAATATCATCGTCATTTCCTTTACTTACATCGCATTGGACATCAGCTAGAATACCAAAGTACTCAAAAGTGTCTAAAATGTAAGTTACTTTGAAATCGGCAAAAAAGAAACAATCTCAGTACTCTTACGTTAGTTACAGAAACCTTCGGCAATTCGACAATGCTATAGACTGGTGAAATGTGCACGTTATTTTTTCGTGAAATGCGCACGACTTTTAAAAAGATCCTTTTAAAAAGCATACATCAACCTATGGCCCCTACCGTAAAATGCAATTGTGCTAAAAACAACATATTTTATTTTAACGGTCAAGACGTTTATAAATTTTCTGAAAGAACCAACTCACCAGACCAAAAGTATTTTTTCGCATTTTCCTCTGTCATAAGCTTGTCTTTAACAGCTTTCTGGACTCCTTTTTTCAGGCCCTCAAACATGCTCTCAAGTTTTGCTTTTGCTTTCTTTTTCTCTTCTTTGGACATTTTTACTTCCTCTTTGTTAGCAGCTGGGATAATCTCATGCAACGACTATAAAAGATAAATACATTGTTCTATCTATTTTTTTTATATTTTATTTATATATTATTCATATTTTATTCATACCATAAAACCTTTGTTTGAACAGCATGGCGCAGCATTTTTCAACCCTTCCCCCATAATGGCATTTTATTAGAGGTGAGGTTCAAATAGAGAGTGGCACTGTATTTTTTGACAAGTTCATCAGAATTTTGGGAAAATAAATTTAACCCTTGTACAGGCAAAGCGATGCTACTGTCGCTTATGCTTTATACTTTCTTGTGGGCAGAGCAACATCAGCAACACCTTTTTTGTTAAGCAGTTTTTTATTTACCTCGAAGTATCAGACCAGTTTAAACAAAAAACTACTATTAGCCTGATGCAGTTATTATTTCGATGGTATCGCTTTTAAAGTTTTAAAGAAAATACTGCAAAGATTTTGGAGTTCAAAAACGGAGTTCGATCCGCCATAGCAACAGGTGCTATCACGCCATATAGTGTTTTTGAAGAGTATTCTCATCGTTCATTCAAATGTTTTAAATTTTTCATGGCAGATTGTAAAGATCGAGACATGGTTGTAAAGTGGCAAAGGACATGCTGTGCATCTAGTATTTATAGACAGTCTAACATTTTATCTAAACCGTACCGTACCTTATGAACTAGACTACTCAAGCTCAATACCATGAGTTGTTCTAAACTGAGCAAAGTTACAAAAAATGAACAACTAAACTGTCACACAACTAACAACTTGGCAGCCTTCACCGTATTTGAGATTGTACAAACAAAAATATGATTTCTGTTCGTCAAATTTCTCCTTAGATTTAGCCTAATAACTCACCTTGAGTATCATAGACGGATTTTCCATATTAACATCCTTCTTATACCAACTCTCAATGGCTTCCCGTGCCTCTTTGTCTTTTTGGCTTTTTAAAGATTGGTCAATAGCATTCCAGACCTCCATACTGATCTCCGACTGAGGTGGACATGACCCATACCTTTGACCCAGAAGGCACTGCAAAAATTGCCGGTACATATATATGTTACGCGGCCATAGCATAGCTGCTCAGCCCTGGCATATTATGTAAGTTCGATATATCATATTGAAATTATAAAGTCCAAGCCTGAGATTCACTTATCATAGAGAGCTGTTACCCACTAAATAGTACCTCTACTACAGTATGTTCTAAACAAGATTATCCTAAAACGGTTTATTTGGCCTCACCTCCACGACCAACTCTTTATGAAGTACCGGTTGTAGCTTACGACTGGCTCCCCATTTTCACAAATTAGCATGCAAAGGAAGGTGTTATGGGCGGAGGGACATGACAATAGTATGTATTCAATTGATTTCTGTCAGTTATAAAAATACAATTTAAATTCATTTTTAATTTATGGAAAAACAGAAGATGAGCTTGTGTACTGAAATTCATATTTACCTGTTCAGATAAGTTAAACTTGATACTTACCAGTTCAGATAAGTTAAACTTGATACTAACCTGTTCAGATAAGTTAAACTTGATACTTACCTGCTCAAGTAAGTAAAACTACATGTATATACTTACCGCTTGAGTGTAATGAATGAAAATTCTGATGCCAACCACCAACTCAAAGAACTTTACTACTTAGTTTTTACAGATTTTTATACATTATAAATTAATATGAGCTATAAATATAGATTCTGATTTATTTGAACATCTTTGTTCAAATGTGATACCATGATACCACTGGTATCACGGTATCACATTTACTGCTCACCGCGTGATACCACTGGTATCACGCGGTGAGCAGTAAAAAATTTCTGATATTTTCGCACGGACAGTAAACTCTTCAAGCCAAAACATCAGCAAGGCTATAATACTGACATTCTTGAGCAAGTGTCACTCTTGATAACCCACCATTGCAAAGACTAAACTATAGAGCAATACATGTACTTTTCAATTGCTAGATCTTATAAAAACTTTATACTTGTCCAAACCAACGGTTGCTGGCAGATACCACAAAAATGCAATTAAGAATAAATACATAATGAAGCTATCTAAAAACCAGTTTGGTATAGAAGTGTTGGCAGCCATATGTCAACTCCACAATGACTTGGTGACAAGAAGACAAAAGTGTTAAGTAGATAGAGAGCATACCTGCCAACTCTCACGCATTGGGCGTGAGACTCACGCAATTGCCCCATGCCTCACGCGTCTCACGCCCGTGTCACGCAATTGCCCCTTCTACCCAAGCAAACCTGTTTTTTGCCCCAATCTTCAAGTAGTAATCATATACTTACTACTAATAAATAACTACGTATAAACCTATTTGAGGCATTCTCATCTATCAATAGCCTCCACCTCCACGACATGTAGTTTCCCTATTGAGTTATACTATCTTTCGCTGTGGTGTTTTTATACGCTATGAAAATTCACCCCACTTATCAAATCCTCGCGTTTTGATTGCCCCCAAAATAGACTCTCACTCTTTTTCCCACTCCTTTCCCTAGGGTTGGCAGGTCTGATAGAGAGGCATTTAAATATTTACAGGCCATCGTTACAAAATTGTCAAATTGAAACTAACCACAAAGTTTGGCCCAAAGGACAAATCCTGGCATGACTTAAGCTCACTCATACAGATTTTAGGGCCAGAGTGGTCATCGTCAGCTTCTTCTCGTACTCCCCACCTCATGTCAACAACCTAGTAAGGAATTAATATTACTTTACTCATCAATTTGTCTGGCTTCAGGCTAAACTTCCAAAAAGACACAAGGTAAGACAATTGCTACGCTTAATCAAGTGATCAAATGGAAAAATCGTTGTAACCAATGATAGCTCCTGCATTTAAAACCTACCTCGAATAATAATAATAATACAATATTAATTTTACTATAATAAGAGTCGTGTCTATCCGTCAAAATCCACGCTTAGATGTTATCAATAAAAATGCACAGCATGAATATTGACCTCAGATTTATGGATTAGCCGCCAGGCCCACTATTAACTGCTCCACCCAATCACCTTGCAGCATTTTTGAATAATTGTGCAAATAGCTATTACACATGACGATCTCTTACGGCGCTCCGGACTGTCAGGTTACTAGTAATAATCATGGCCCTACTGAGAGTTGATGTGGAGAAACACACGCTGCTACAACAGACAGCCCTGTTAGGATCGGCTAACATCCTTAGGAAGGTTCTGCCCATCTCAACTTAGTGGAACTACAGTGTAGGTCGATGACAGGAAATAACACCAGCTTAAGCTGTGACAAAACTGATATCTATATAAATCTAGGTGTTTTTCATTTTTTTTCCATATGTCCAGTTACAGTCGTACCTCGACATACCAGTGCCCAAACATACAAGAAAATCGAGATATGAGCATAATTTCGAGCCAGTTTCTTCCTTGAGATACGAGTAATCTTTGAGATATGAGCATACGGGCCAGTTCTCAATGGCCACTGTATGGCCAAGTATGCGAGAGGCTACTTTCGATAACAGCATCGCTCCGTCTTTCTCCTCGAATCAATTTGAAAAAGTTTTTAAAGGGTTGGTTAAAAATTATGGTGAACGCAAGATAAAATATGCGAAGCCTTAAACAGATAATAAAAAATTAAAACGACAAAATGTAAGTAAGTTCTATAAGAGATTATTACTTAGTTTTAAGCGTGTGTTTAGTGTTTAGTAAGCTAAATTCATTGAAGTGATATTCAAAATATTTGTTACGAAATGTCACAAAAGTTTAGTGTATCGAACATGTTGGTGTCAAGTCTTTCAGGCCGCCGTTAGCCACCACGTCTGTCTTGAAGGTAAAAACTTAAAGTAGAGTGCATAGTAATATTCAATTGATTGCAGATTTTAACAACTAAATACAGTAATTGTTACTCTGTTAGCGTAGGTACTGAATTACATCAACTAAAAACATGGTTTTCCGCCATCGTATCCTGTTTTATGCAATTTTTTCAAAGTATGCTATTGGATAAATTTGTATTAAATAATTTTATATAAGAAATAGTGCCTTAAGACACGAGTAAATTGACACGCGAGGCCAGTCTTCAAAAGTATTAAACTGTATGTCGAGGTATGACTGTATAGAGATAAAATTGAAAAAATGGACAACCCGCTTCACATTGGATTTGAACTCAAAACCCTTGTTTTGCAGAATGGCATGCTACCCACTACACCAAAAACCAACTTGCCAAATGATAAAATAATTGGGCACATACTTATCAAAGCTGCTAATCTTTAATGACAATTGATTAAAATATACACGCTACACTCTTTATCTAGCATGCTTGAACTTTTGGCAGAAAAATATATCTCAGATTTTCCAAAAATGCTACAAATCTATATATATATATATATAGTAGAAGAATATAATAGAAGAAAGGTGCAAGTCTTTGGAGATTATGCAAAGCAACATCAACCACGAAGCCGAGCTACGTCACATAGCGATTACCAAATACAAGAAACACCTTCGGCAGGTCCTACGGAGTCAGCTCAATGCCAGGAATCAAGTCATGGCAATAAATACCTACGCACTGCCAATAATAAGATATCCAGCAGGCATAATAAAATGGACTGAGGAAGCCATCAAGGAAACAGACATAGCAACTCGTAAACTGCTGACCATGCATGGAGCACTCCACCCAAAATCTGATACTACTAGATTGTATCTCGATAGGAAAGATGGCGGTAGGAGACTCAAAAGTGTACAGAAGACAGTGAAAGAGGAAGAGCAAAGCATCAAGCCTATGCAGCCTCCATGGCCACTTCAGATAAGTTTCTAGGTGAATTTCAATTGGCTGCTCTGACAATGGAGCTTTGCCCTGATGATGAGGAAATTGACTGGCACATGAAACCTCTTTATGGTGCTTACCACCGACAAATATCTAAGGTTGGCGATTTTTACCAGACATATATGTGGCTGAACAAAGGAAACCTAACGGCCAATACAAAGTCACTACTCATGGCAGCCCAGGAGCAAGTGCTCCCAACAAGGCAACTCCAAACAAAAATCTATCACACTAGAGACGATCCTAGATGCAGACTGTGCAAAGATGCACTTGAGACCATCCAACACATCATCAGTGGATGCAAGCAGCTAGCAGGAAATGCATACACTGAACAGCATAATCATGTCGCAGGTGTTGTGTATAGAAGTCTATGTGACGAGTATGGCCTTAATAAACCACAACACTGGTGGGAAGCTCCTGGTAAGGTCAATGAAAATAACCGCTCTAAGATCCTCTGGAATTTCTACATCCAGACTGACAAGCATGTCCTAGCAAACTAACCAGATATAGCGGTGGTGGACAAGGAGAACAAAAGAGCTACTATAATAGATATAGCAGTACCCAATGACTACAGTATAGCCAGCAAAGAAAAAGAAAAGGTAAATAAATATCTCCTTCTTGGAGAAGAGATTGAAAAATGCTGGGATGTAAAAACAGCCGTAATTCCAGTAGTCATTGGGACACTGGGCGCAATAACACCGGCACGTAAAATGTGGCTTGCCCAAATACCAACAGCAATCAACTCAAGTGAGTTGCAGAAAAGTGCGCTATTGGGAAGAGCTAAGGTCTTTAGGCGAGTGCTCAGACTGCCAGGTCTCTGGTGGGAGACCCGAGTTAGAGTAGAAATTACCACCCATATGGGTTAACCGGAGTGAGGAAACAATTTTTTATAAATATATACATGTATATATATATAAGTGAAAGTTTGTGTGTCCCTTCAGTTATAGCTATTGTTAGAATAGCGAAACTGGACAATGCTTGAGCGACGTCATGGCGTACCGTCATTAGAAGCCTAGCGCTTATTAATTTGCTTACTGGAATTTTCCATTGGTAATGTGCTAGGCTAATAGTGATAGGTGAGCAAGTGGTAGGCAACTCTCATCACTTCTCATTGTTTATAGGCTGTTTTTAATACCCTTTTCCATTGGCAATGTGCCAGGCTAATAGCAACTGGTAGGCAACTCTCATCACTTCTCATTGTTCATAAGCTGATCTTTAATACCAGGGCAATGCCCGGAGGCACAGCTAGTATATGTGTATTCAGCATAAACTTATTTAAACTTATAGCACACACAGAAATAAACAAACACCTTCATTTAAAAGTTAGAATGGTATATGTTGTATATGTTGATGTAAAATAAATTTTCTGTGGAAAAACCTTTTATTACCCGTGCAGCGCCGGGCATTCAACTAGTAATAATTATAACATTTAGTATGCTTGAACTTCGTGAGAAATCGTCATGAATAATCAGCATGTGCATAAATGTTCCGTTGAATGGCAAGGTGACTGAGTGGTGTAGTGGGTAGCATGCTGATCTGTAAGTCGGAGTATCTGAGTCTTATTTCAGTGCTTGACAAGTTTTTCGTAACGCTCTTAGCGTGGCTTTACAAAGACGGCCACGACTCTTATTATAGTAAAGATTGTAATAAAATGTGAAGTGTTGATGAAGACTGACCTGAAAATCAAGGTTGTATTGATTCTGACAGAACATTTGGAGTTTGGGAAAGATCTTACTAAGGAGGTAGTTTCTCTCTTCGTGCATGTCTGAGATAACAAATAATCGGCAATCAATGCCTAAGGGAATTAAAAGTAGCTGCGTAATTTTAGTTAGTACAGAGAAATATAGGCAAAAAGACTTAGGAAGGCATTGAGATGGCTGAGAGCCTATCCAGAGTCTTCTGAGAACAGACCAAAATTGTTAGGTACCTTGGCATGTTGAATGTGGTCTGTGATTATCATTAGGATTTGTCTTCTACTAATAAGGTTTTGCTTGCATTATCAGCACCTCTATCAGTGGCTCTATCTGTACCTTGGTCAATGCCTCTATAAGTACCTCTATCGGTACTTCTATCGGTACCTTTAGAAGTACCTTTACCAGTAACTCTATCAGTACCTCTATCGGTACTTCTATCGGTACCTTTAGAAGTACCTTTACCAGTAACTCTATCAGTACCTCTATCGGTACCTTTATCAGTACCTCTATCAGTACCTCTATCAGGCAGCCAAACATAAATACCTTCTTCTAGACTAAAACATTTATATGCAGCAACTTTATAGACAGGGTATCCTAAAATGAACAATGTTGTCGGTAGTAGTAGGTTTTGCATAGACCACAGCATGTGTAGGATATTCCTTATAATTACTATTCCTGAAAACGCTGTATTTATCAGTAATATGAAACAATAAACTTGCTGATATACATGGAGGGTAACTCTTACAGCACATTCAGAATGGTAATTCAAATTTAGCGCTTTTCATGTAAATCATGAGTGCCAGAGAATTACCTGAGAAAGTGGAGCTAAGAAAAATCTTAACCACTTTCTTATTCTTGGTCAGTTCTCCCATGTTCTCAGTGTGATGGTTGAGCCTCCCACTCAGAACGTAATCAGGTAAGTCCTTTTCCAGAGACATCTGTCTTGGTTCACCTTTGCATTTGGCCCAGTAATTCGATTTTTCATCAATTTTATCTACATCATTGTTTTCAATTAGTACCACAAGAGAAGACAACTGCAAAACTAAAGGTAAAGACTGTTATAAACCTGGCAGGAGCAGACAAAAATGAAAGCAATGGAAACGCTTAGCTATTTATTTTTGATATTGTGAGCCTTTTGAAATCCAAACATAATTTAATCTCTTGATCGTCAAGAGCGTCATGATACACTTATCTTAAAATGGTTTAGTTGTCGGTATTACTATTTATAGCAACTGACATCTGTGGAATTTATTAAGTTTTTGTCAGTCTTGAAAATTTTTAATTTTAGCTTTTAACAAACTTGTTGGAATAAATACTACGAATACCATACAAGTTGTTTTTTATGAAAATAATAGTAGGAGGATAATGAACTACTCAACACTTTACACTGAGATAGAAATGACAGCTTTGATGGACAAGGGGTGAAACATGTCTAAAACACGTAAATACATGTGTGTGAGTTAACCAAAGTGAAGTAACAATGTCTAAGTAACTACATCTAATTAACTACATGTGAGTAACCATGTATAAGTAACTACTTATAAGTAGTGAAAGGTAAGTAACCACATGTAAATAATTACGTGTGAGTAACCACACATAAAACAACATGTAAGTAACTGCATGTAAGAAACCAAATGTAAGTAAGTAACCACATGCAAATTACCATATGTAAGTAACCACATATATACATAACTACATGTAAATAACCACATGACAGTAGTCATATGTAGATAATCACATATAATTAACCAAATGTAAATAACTGCATGTAAGTAACTCTCCATTGCCAAAAGATTATAAAGTCAATAGTCATATCTTGACATACAGGCCTAATGTGTTCCGAGACTGAGCTCGCATGTTAATTTTCTCGCATCTCAAAGCAAATTTTCCTATATAAAGTAACAAAATACCCATTAATTCATTTATTCCCTTCAAAAAGAAGCATCAAAAAATCTATTAGTATATACTATTATATGTATATATTAATCTACATTAATACATATATATTACTATATATTTTGTGCCAGTAGGGTGCCAAGATCAGGTTGGCTGCCTAGGTGACCCAGCAGCTGACGCCACAACCAGGCCGAGTCTTGGCACAGCAGGAGGCTCAGCCATAGGTAAGGAGACTCAACTGGAGCCAATGAAGAACCGAATGGAGTCAATAAAAAGCTGACGCATCGACACAATAATAAATGGAGCCTAGCAATAACGCATGCATATAAACCGAAAAGAAAAGAATAAGAAGGCAGAGAAAGCTGCAGTCTCTCTGCATGTTGTTCACTGTATGTACACATTGTTCACATGTATTTAAATGTATATTTGTAAAGTATATATTCATATCATTGCTCGGTGTATCTATTCTTATGTATAAATATAGGCTATACCTGTAATGTACATTGTAATGTTATACATTTTCTTGTGGATTATAACCACTAAATACATTAAATTTACTGCAGGTAATTATATTTACTAAGGTCAACATATCATTTTGCTAATAATTTTTAATATATAGAGTACGCATATAACATTATGATGATCTTTACTGAGAGGTGTACTACAGGTTTCTAGACCACTCTACACAAAATAATAATTTTTCATTGTTTTGTTGCAAAACAGACTTTATTTAAACATTGCTTGCTAATTATTTTACAAATAAACACTTTTACGGTTGTTTTATTGGTTCTCTTAATTTATTTCAATTACACAAAACACTTTTTTCATGATATGAAGGTTGAAAGTTAGAATGACAGCTGTTGTTATATATACTAAATAGAAATCAATTTTCTGCACAAAATCTTTTTTATGACTCGGGCAAGCCAGGCATATACATATTGTACATGTATATATATGGTACTTAGATATATATCCAAGTACCACGTTCTGTGAGGGCGTTGGAGATCATGGTTCTCCCCACATCCTATAACCACGATTGTTTCAACAGTGGTTTGCCATTGCCTTCTGTTGGGTGTTTTTATTGAATTATCATCATTAGCTACCTGGTCATCGACTTGCAGAGGAGCTCCTTCACCCTTTGTCAGGCTGTTTTAGTTCTGCAGAGTTGCTAGCCCCCCTGCAGGCCGTGAATATAGATCAATCAAATCTATAGATTTTATACATGTATATAAAATAAGATCAAGAGTTAGTGCAAAAAGGTTAGCCGCTTCAGTGATATATCCATCCACAGTTTGGAATGTCTAAATAGGGAAACCACAAAGGTAGATCTCGAATCTGCCAAACAGCAGTTAATAGCACTCTCGACAGGACTGAAGCGGTACACCAAAGATCGGGACAACAAGAGAGTAAATGAACTGCTCACCCATAATCCATCAAGGCTGTACTTCGAGTTCAAAAGTGAACTGCAGAAGACATTGCCAGATCCTCCCAAATTTAGCTTCCCAAAGTTTTGGAAGGAGTTCTGGGAGAAATAGGTTATTCATAACATCCATGCGGATTGGCTAAAATGGTTCAGATAGGCAACTCATTGGGACCCATCAAGAACTCACCATCAGTGAAACCGACATCAATGCAGAGTACAGTGTTTAAAGAACTAGGCAGCGCCTAGACCTGACATGGTCCAACCTTCCGGTTAAAAAAATTGCCATCTCTGCAGACTAAAATGGCACAGCAGATAAAATGCTTAATAGAAAAGGTAATCACTCAAACTTGCTAACCAAATGACAAACTCCTGATAATAGACCCAATGCACAGTCCGATTCTCAAGAATTATCAGCCAACAGCATGCTTGCCCACTACTTGGAAACTGCTCTCATGAATAGCGGCTGATAAACTGGAAGAGCACATACATCAGCATATGACCAGTGCTCACGAAAGAATTGAATTCAACACCTAAGGAGCTAAATACCAGCTGTTGGTGAAATGGATGGTCTGTCGAGACAGCAGGAAAAGGCACACCAATCTTGATATGGTTTGGAATGACTACAAAAACCCTATGACTCAATTCCCTAAGGTTGAATCCTTGAGTGCTTAGTGTTCTACAATGCCCACCTTGCCCTTGTGGCATTTGAACATTGTACATATGCCACAAGGTCCGGGTACAATGTAATCATGTTGATAATTTGCTAGAAAACAGAACTGGAGGCCAATGGCAACAAGCCGGCATGTGTAAAAATCAAGCGTGGTATCTATCAAGATGATTTCTTACCACCGCTGCTCTTCCGCAAATGCCTAAACCCCTTTAAACAATATGCTAGAAAAGACCCAGTATGGGTACCAGTTTGGGAGTAGCACCAAAATAAACTACTTCTTCTGTGTGAATGACACCAAGCTGTATGCAAAGAAAGAAAGAGACATTGATTCACTAATACACCTTACTCAGGTCAACAAAAAGGACATCAGAATGAACTCACCATTGAAAAATGTGGAAGGCTAATCTTCAAGAAAAGCTGTACTGCGCACACAGATGACTTAGAAATGACAAATGGTACTATCAAATATATAGAAGAAGGGTACAAGTACTTGAGGATGGTGCAAAATAACATTAAGCATGAATCCGAAGTGTGTCACAAGGCTATCATCAGATACAAGAAATGCATTGAACAAGTCCTTTGAAGCCAGTTCAATGGCAGGAGCCATGTCACTGCAAAAAATACATACGCACTGCAAGTAATAAAACAAAGAGAAGCAATCAAGGAAACAGACTTTGCAACTCGCAAGCTGCTGACCATGCACAGGGCACTCCACCTGAAGTTCGATACTACTAGGTAACGTCTTAGTAGGAAAGATGAAGGCAGGGAGGCTCAAAGGTGTAAAGCAAACAATAAAAGAAAAGGAACTGAATATGAAAGAAAGTCTAAGCAGCCTCCATGGCCACCATAGGCAAGTTACTAGATGAATTTCATTCAGTCGCTGTAACAATGGAGCTGCATACTGATAATAAGGAGATTGACTAGCAAACCAAACGTCTCCATGGTACCTACCACCAACATTTATCTGAGGTTATCGACTTTCACCAAACACATGTGGCTGAATAAAATTGATCTGATGTTCAATACAGTCACTGATCATGGCAGCACAAGAGCAAGTGCTCGCAACTAGACAAATAAAAATGCAGATTTATCTCTCTAGAAACTATCCTAGATGCAGATTGTCTAAGGATGCACCAGGGACTATCCAACACATCACCTGTGAATGCCAGCCGCTAGCCGAGCATGCATACACTGAGCGGCATAACTATGTTGCATATGTAGTGTACAGAGTCTATGCAATGAGTGTAGCCTAAACAGAGCACAACACTGGTGGGAAGCTTCAGAGAAGGTCTAGGATAATGACCGTGCTAAGCTCCTTTGGGGCTTCTACATCTAGACTGGTAAGCATGTCTTGGTGAACCAGCCAGATATTATAGTGGTGGACCAGAAAAGCAAGGGAGCTACTATAATATTTATAGTAGTACACAATGGCTACAAAATCGCCAGCAAAAAATAAGAAAACGTGGAGAATTATCTCTCACGTAGAGAAGGGATTGAAAAGTGCTGACACGTAATTCTGGTAGTCATTAGTCACCTGCATATCAAATATGGCTTGTCTAAATACCAGGGACAGCCAACACTGGTGAGTTGTATAAAAAATGTGTTATTGAAAATGGCTAAAATAGTGGGGCAAGTGCTCAGACTCCCAAGTCTCTAGTAGGAAACCCGAGCTTGAGTAGACATTACCACCCACTTTGGCAAACCAGGGTGATGAAACAATTTTTTTATATAGACTTTGACGTAAGCTTTAAAAGAGCTATCTTAAACCATATAACTATTGACATTATCTTGTAGAGATATTTGTCCTTTTTCAAATGTTGTATAATACAACAATCAATTTTAGAGTACTGATAATGGGAGATATTTTTGTTTGTTAATGCTGTGGTCTCTTCATTATAGATAATATAAAATAAGGAGCATGGCTTGTTTGTTTGGAAACTATCAAGCTCAATATACAAGTTTATTGGTCCCGCAACTCTCATACACGGCACTGATCAAACTGTAAACCGATGCGTGTGTCACACAACCCAAAATCACTGCGTATTGGAAATGATGAGGCAATACAATTGATGCGCAAAAGAAAAGATAACTCCTTCTAATGTTGAGTCTATGAGTAATAAGCATAAAAATGCAATCTTTACATCCATAATTTTCTTATAACATGAGTGATGAAGTTTTAATGTTTATGCACTCTTTAGAAAGTCTAAAAATGGTGGAGCGAATACACCAAGACTGGACAAAACCTACTCTAGTAACACATTTAGCAGAGGAGCTAACAGCTATAGAGCTAAATTCTTAAACTGAATGTACCTTTATCTACACCGAATCCACCACTCTTCTTCAGGTCCATATCAGGCTTTGCCATTCTCATCAAGAAGGCCTTGTGTGCTACTATAAATCTTTACTCTGAAATAAATTAGCTAGTTGCTGTCATTAAAATAGCATCCCATAGGAAGTTCACAGTCAACGCTTCATGCAAAAGTGAGTTTTAACTTTAAACCTAAGCGTATTCCTGATCAAACAGTTATCAGAGTATGATAGTACTACTACCGGTCAAACAGCTATCAAAGCGGGATGATACTGCTACTGGCAAAACAGTTATCAGAGTGTGGCAGTACTTCTATCAGTCAAACAGCTATTAGAGTGTGATAGTACTGCTACTGGTCAGACAGCTATCAGAGTGTGATAGTACTACTACTGGTCAAACAGCTATCAAAGTGGGATGATACTGCTATTGGTCAAACAGCTATTAGAGTGTGATAGTACTGCTACTGCTCAGACAGCTATCAAAATGTGACAGTACTGCTACTGGTAAAACAGCTATCAGAGTGTGATAGCACTACTACTGGTCAAACAGGAATCAGAGTGGGATAGTACTCCTAACTGACTTTCTGCACTGTAGCCTTGACTAGCGCATTACGTTAATTCTAAGTGTGTTGGAGTTAGTATAATAATAAGCACCACAATCTTATACGCTACTTGTGGTTGGCATAGTCACTTAGATGTTATGATCAACATATAAAATCAGTTGAATGTATCTAATTTATAAGTAAACATATAGTGTACATATAGTGTACAAGTATACATATAGTGTACATATAGTGTGCAAGTATACATATAGTGTGCAATTATACATATAGTGTACATATAGTGTGCAAGTATACATATAGTGTACATATAGTGTGCTAGTATACATATAGTGTACAAGCATACACATAGTGTACATATAGTATACAAAGTGTAGACAATTGAGATTTAAATCATTTTCAATCTTTACTATTACTATACTGCGAGCCGCTTCCAACCGTCTGTCCAAAGCTACGGTTGGGATTGAGGAAAAAATATAACTCTGTATGAGATTCAAACTCGCTACATCTCGCAATAATTCGTATTCTACTATGTTTGATTAGTTGCGCACGTACTTATTCTCTGTGCTTCTTTTGACACCGGATTATCTCTTATGGTCTACCTGACTGCCAGGGTACTACTATGACTGGATTCACAAACTTCTGCCTCTTGGTTTTTTACAAATCGTATTGCAAAATTTACTAAATAAAATTCATTTAATTTAGTCACCCAGTAGTTTTCAAGTCACCCCGGTGACTTGAAAACTATTTCAAAATGTTATACAATTTAGCAATTATGTAACATGGTAATTTTGATATCCTTCATCTCAAACAAGAAAAAGTGAGTTTCTTAATCTTTTGTTATTCCTGATTTTGCAAAGAACATCAGAATATAGGATAGCATCCAGACCCCAAACATATATTACAAGAGTTAGCATTTAACCCAAGTAAGCATTTAAAATTAATTTTCATTCAAATAAGGTTGATTGAACTGAACACAAAAATTTAATATCACTTTATGTAATAAGAGTAAAACAGTTAAAACAGAATAATATTTTAACACTTTACTGAAAATTTTTGTTTTGATTCCGAATTAGATGAACAAAGTTAGGTTATTGGTTTTAGCATTAAAACAAGTTTTGATGCCAAAATCACATAAAAGTTGACAAGACTAGACAAAAACACTCACCATTCACGTACAGACTAACATACAGGTACTTTTTTAAACACCAGGAATCGTAAAAATAGCATGCATACACAAAAACACATAAAACCACAATATTAGAGAGTCAGCAACAAAAACGGTTATTTAATGGAAACCACTGAAGAGATCTCATTTGCAAGGAAGTGAAAACCGATGGTGTTAAATTATGTAACATACAAAAGTGAGCAAAGCACGTTAGTGATCACTACTTGGGAAGCAAAACCGTGTCAAAAGCAGAAAAAACCTAATTGGAAATTAAATAGCAAAGGAGGCGACAAAAGTCCTCAAAGCAGAGAGGAGGCTTTACCTCAAATTAAAACTGTAAGAGAATATAATTAAGACAAAAGGAAAAAAGTAGCAGATAATTAATAGCTTTTGAAAAAATAATTCAAAAATCAAAAAGACAAATCTAATGTTCTAACAATTTGCTAGGAGCAATGAGCTCTAAATACATACATTGTCTCTTTTATAGCAGCAACAAAATTAGACTAGAAATGGTAATTTTCTGTCAATGACCAGCTCACCAACAGCAACGTGAAAAATGCAAACCTCAGCCGGTTGTTAAAAAAGGCCCCTAGTAGAGTGCGTAAGAAAAGTGGGGCTCATTTCATGGCTGGCTAGTAATCAATAAACAAAACTATGCCTATTGTTCATTCTTAGTTAATTCGTCAACTATGCTTCATTGTTCATTCTTCATTCATTCCTAGGGATTCTAGCAGTCGTATGGCTATTGTTACTCTGCACCTGAAATGATGCCATGACTACAATTGTTGTCCAGTTGCTATGGCTCTGCACTTGCATCCATATCCATTATTGTATTCCGTCTGATCAACTCGCTGTATTATACCGTAATTATTGAATATTGCACTAGAGAATGGCCAGTTGTTTCAGATGTCACATTGTGATGATGCATAAGTACAACTATGATGGTGAGTGTGAAATTAGATAAATCGATGATGAATGTAGAATCAACCTCCATTATTTAGAACAACAACATTAGCTTATTGAGACATACTGGTTTAGATAAGCAATAAATACTAAGTTCCTATACAGCGGTAGTGTTGCGCCAGTGTCAAAGCATTACGCTACACTGGGCTGACAAGCAGATCATGTTTTCATAGGGAACTCTAGTGAAGCGATGTGTTCTTTCAAGGTCAAACAAGATCTATGCAGATGCGCAAGTGCAACAGCATTGGTCGCTGCGACCTACTGCATGGCGGAAAAATGGCACAATGCATGGATGTTTTGCATCTAGACAGCGACACTTAATTATGACAGTATGAGAGCGATACGGCTGTTTGCATGGCCACAATTCAGAGTTTTATGATATCGAGTTGCTACGCTATTACTGTATAGAAAGCTAGTGAATAAAGATGGATAGTGAGAGCAACCAATCAGCTCTCTCACAACAGTGAGTTTACATGAGACAGATTTTAACTAGAACAATATAATAAGATAATTAGGATCTTTCACCAGATTATAGCATTTACCAAGATTGTGCACTCAAACAAGCAAATTGTCTCTAATTTGCTTTATTCCAATAGATATCCATAAACACGGATACGGCAATTTGCACCAATAAAAACACCGCACTAACCCATTAGAGAAAAAGTGTGCCTCGTTTGGTTGGACAAGAATATCAGAACTAAATAAGTTTCACAATATATAGTTATTTTAATCAATAATCGGTCAAAATGGGTATCTGATGCTGTCTGCTAAGTTTAATTAAAAATCCCAGATTGTTCGACAGTAAAAAAGTGGTCATAGGAATGATTCCCTGAAACAGTAATCGACATTGGATTGCTTTAGTGTGCACATCTTATTAGAGTCACAGACTGTCATTTATACACAAGTTCTTCATAGGCTGTGGAAAGTTGAATACCAGTTCTTGAGGAGTTTGAATAGACTGTTCTACTTGCATAGTCCAAAAGAACTAATCTTAGTCAGATGTGGACATAAATTACATCCACCTTCTTCTTAATATTTGCTAGTGTTCAGTCGGGAAATTTTTAGAATTTTTTTTCTCATTGATATGAATACTAATCGCAAAAAATTTTTAGGAAGTCAGAAGCATAAATAGAAAGTGATTAAGTAAAATATCATTGTTGGAAGGGGTTCATTGGGAGAGGCTAATCCTTCCAACAGACAAGCCAATTGCTAGGCATGACACTCGGTCTGTGTCGAGGTCTTCCCGGCTCGGTCCCTGGGCCGGTTGATGGACCCTCAAGCAGCTTCTTTGTCATTCTTTTTTGGGAGGCGGGCTGACAGCACGTGGCTCGGACAACTCTGGCTAGCTCAGCTGTAGAGAGGAAATCCGGGGTCACTGAGTCAGCTTGGACTCTTGTGATTCAGCTTTTCTGTTCAGTTGGCTTGTCTTAGGCACATGACTGTCCACACTGACCAATTTGACTGACGGTTCTCTAGGGTGATCAGCCACTTTCAGTGTGGCGGTACACCACTTCATTGGGAATCGGGAAGTCGGTTGGCCATAATCTGGCCTGCAAAAACGAAAGCCGCTTGGCTTCGTCTACCAGATAGACTACATCTTCACACTCACCATTTCCACGTGCCATCTGTTGTGACACTATCTAAATATGGGAAACGTGTTGTCAGTAGCACTGCTACACGTAGATGGCGAAGTGTTGGAGGATGTGCTCTCTATTCTTCCAGATGCTAATAGTGAGCACCAAGCCATGTGTGCCGAGCATCTGCAATGCCTTAGTCACCTTTGACTAGGTAGAGCCACTAGTGTAACATTCTGTTTGTACTACTCCTTTACTTGACTTGGCAGGCAGCTTGGCTATCTTCACTCATAGCCTCTAAGTCATTGTTTCTGACAAGGTTGGTTACCTAACTGGCTCAGTCTCAGATAATCAAAAGATCTAGGCCAGCTCAGACAACTTGGCTCTGTCACTCTTTTCCACGAATCAAGACACTCATGTATCACGAGGGTGCCTAACTCTGTTTGCTCAGCTTACACAGTCCACTGCTCGGCATCTCCTTGAAGAAAATGGCTTGAGCAGGTCTCGGCTGGTTGCTTGAAGACAAAGTACTTACCAGGTGTGACTCGACATGAGCATTTCTGCTAAAAAAAGATTTGCCTATAGAGGCAGCCTGGCTAAGCCACTCACTTGCGGTGTTGCTAGGGTCCCGCTACTTTGTCTGAGACTGTCGTGTCCACGCTCTTACACACTGACACGAACTCTTCCGAGTCTAGCAGGTCCACCAAGTGTTCTTCTTTCCTGTCTCCAATGACTCTTATAGACTAAACATACCCGTAAAAAAGGTAACTGTCTCACCTGGTTAAACCATGTTGAAATGTTTGTCAGAATTAAGGTTGGTATCTGTGGTGTGAATATTGGTATAGCTCTGGAAGAGATTTTGCTAATTGTTAGTGCAGAAGCAAATGATTCCAGCCTGCTAATTTCCCTAGCTTACCACTTTTCTCCAGCCTTGTATTCCTATGCGAGGGTAATTCAGGATTGGCTGCCACAGCCAATCGCCATGTTTACTATCCATAATGCTCTAGTTGCCCAGTGATCCAAGCTGGTCTGAGGTTGTGTTGAGTGACACCAGGGGATTTTTGTTCTGAATCGAGAGCGAGAACAGCCATGGACTCAGGGGTTAGGCTAGCTCTCCCGAAACATCGCATCTCTGCTTTTCTAGCTGCCTCTGGAGCTCTTTCAGTCAGGCCTTGAGTTTTTGGCCAAATTCCAGGTTGTTGGAGCTTCAGCCTTGTGTCTTGCCAACTCCAGCTTGGTCCTCAACTTGTCTTGACTTTGCTGGCTCTAGTCCATTTCATATTAGGGCCTCCAAGAGGTTCAATGGTACCTGGCGCTCGTCCTAGCTTCTTCGAATAGGCATGAAAAGGTTTCAGCCGGCTCTCACTCTGCTCAGAAGATTGCCCCTGACGCTCTATCAGGCAAACGTAGTTGGGATAGCTTTTAATACTTGATGTAGCTCCCCAAACTTTGCCTGGAGCTTCAGGTTATCTCTTCACTTTTGTCTTTTACTTAAGAGCCAACCCAGGCTCCTGGGGCGTACAAAGGAGGCTCCTTTTGGTCTTCCAGCTGGACAACCATTTGTTTTTCTCTGAGGAGTGCATGCACTTCCTCCAGCTTTTTTAGCATCTCTACCACATACTCGTGTGAGGGCTGAACCACTGTAGGTAGTAGGCTGAACTCTAGCTAGTCAGGCAAGTGCACCTCTTGCTCGAGCATCATCAGATTGGTCATCTTTTTTGTGGCTGAGCGCGGTGTACCCCGATACGCTCTCGTTAGCTGAAGGAGCATCCTGTCCCACTTCTCTTGACCTTGGGTCAGCAGTAGTGCTTGCAAGAAGTCACTCAGCTATCTCTCATTGCGCTCGACTACACCGGTTGCTTGAGAGTGGTAGGGAGTTGTTTGAGAATTTTTTACCCGTCAGAGCTGACAAAGCTCGATCATTAGCTGTTTCTAAAACGGTGCCCCTTGGTTTTGTGGATCAACCCCAGCAGGCCCATGTAGCAGAATACTCACTCCTCTAAAGCACTGACTACTATTGAGATCATGACCTTTGGGAAAGCCATAGCATCCTCCCATCTTGGGAAGTGGTCTATTAGTACCAGGATCTAGTTATTCCCTCTCGATGGTTCAAGCATCGGTTCCATTAGGTCTACGGCCACCTATGCCAAGGGCATCCAACATAGAAACTATGCCTGCTGCCGGCCATCTTGGTGCCATCGTGCTTTGCCACTTGGTAAACTTCACAGCTTTAGATCAGTCTCCTCACTGTGACTGCCATCCCTGACCAGTACCAGGTCAGTTGCAGTTGGCTGATCATTCTACCTTCCTCAGAGTGAGTAAGGGTGTGAGTCTGCCAAGCAGCTGTCTCCCTTATGGCTGGTGAACAGATTGCGGGCCATTGCGGTTGGTCATAGGGGAATGTCAGCGCCGTCACTACTCCATACAATCACAGCCTGATAAAGTACCAGATTTCGTGTAGCTGTCGGTGTTAATGCCTTCCCAACTTTAGCTAATTCCGAGTCAATTTCTCTACTCAAATGATGGCATAGCACATGGTGGCCACCGGTTCTCAGCCAGCAGCTTGAATATGGGCCAGCTCCTTGTTAGTCAGCTCCTTGTTGGCATCACCCAAGCCAGGTTATAAAGTTATAGGGTTACCTTAGTCGGTTCTGGACTAGCTGCCCTGGCTACCATGAGAGTGCATGGGCTCATTCGACCGACCATTTCTCATGTGGTCTGTGTGACCCCTGATGCAGCTGTTAGGTTTCCTTCAAGTATACCCAATGAGGTCTGGCTTTCCATGGTAAGCCCGCTGTGAGTCTAATCTCCATCTCTCAGCTTGATGAGCTCGCACTGCCAGCAGTCCTTTCAGGTCTACTAGCTGAGCCTATCAGAATTATTGTGGCGTAGTCCAGTTCAGTGTTATAATGTATACTACATGTAGAACTCAGCTTGGATTGTTAGCCACCTGGAACAATCTGTGCAGAGTAGGAACTGTCGTCTATACAAGTAGAGCCAGAAATGCTTTACAACCTTTATTAGAGCCAACAGCTCCTTCCATGCGACACAGTGTTTTTTTGGCTGGTGCCAGGGTCTTGCTGAAAAAGGCAATAACTCTCTCAGTCCTATCCTGTACTTTCGATAGCGTGGCATCCAATGCGCAGCCATTAATATTTGTATCCAGAATGTACGGCTAGCTCATATCAGGGTAACTACGCACAGGTAGGGAAGATAAGAGCTCCTTCAGCTTGTAAAAGGCCGTCTGCTCTTCTCAACTCCACACCCACTTCTTATCTGTCCCTGTCTACCGGTGCAGAAGCTGTGCTGTGGTAGTGAAGCTTGGGATATACTGCCGGTAATAACCGACTGTACCCAAAAAGCCATGCAGCTCCCTAACCCTCTGGGGTTCAGCCATTTTAAGACTGTGCAAGTTTTTCTGGTTCAGTAGATATGCCTTTAGCACTAACCACATGGTCTAAGTAATGCACCTGTGACTGGAGTAGCTTATACTTGGAGGGTTTCAGCTTTAGCTCAGTTCCCTTCAGACGCTGGAACACTTTATTGGACCGATGCTGGTAAGTGTCATCAAGGGAAAGTAGCAGTGTATTGCAATGCAAGCTGTGTAGCACCTACTTCATTAGCCTCTGAAATGTGGCTGGCACAGAAGTTAGACTAAGGAGCAAGACTTTTCACTTCCAAAGGACAAAGCGGGTAGCAAATGCCGATTTCTTTTGTCAGCGCACTGTTCTTGGTCAGTGGCTACTTGCCAGTAGCCACTGACCAAGAACAGTGCGCTGAGGTACTTTCTGCCAGAAAAGGCATCGAAGCTGTCATTGATCCGGGGAAGGGAGTAGGCATCCTACTTGATGATGGCATTTAGCCATCAGTAGTCGATGCAGAACCTCCACTTGCCATTTTCTTCTAGAACAACACCACCGGAAGCTCCAGTCACTTCAAGCTGGTTTGATGAGCCTCTTGCTCAACAGGTCTTGAACTGGATGCTTGTTCTTTACTTTTTTCTCTGAGCCCAACAGATATGTGGGCTGCTGGATGGGCCAAGTTCCCTCTTTCAGTAGAGTAGAATGCTTTATCTCGGAAGTCTAGCCCACATTTCCGTCACTGGTGCTGAACTTATTCTGATTGCATGTCAGCAACTTTGCCAGCTACTCAACCTGCCCCGACTTTGTGCAGTTTCTTCGAGCTGCCGCAAACACGTCATCCAGGTAGGCTAGCACTTCGCAATTTTGCTCTCAGAGGTGCAACATCCAAGCCGTAAAGAGTTAGTTCGTCATCTAGCTGATGGTTCTCAACTCCCGTGTTTGTGCAGACAGAGATGCCAGCTCAAAAGTGTAGGAGTTGATCTACAAGATTGAGGTACAATGTAACTACATTTCCCTTTGACCCACCTGGGCAACTCTTTTTCACCCATAACAGGCAGTACTTCTTTACAGTCATTTGGCATGAAACAGCCATTTCAGTCTGAGCCAGCACCACTATGTCTGGCACTACTTGAACTTTGCTGAGCAACAGCTGGTGGTGTCTGTCTATACAAGTCAGGAGTTGAGTATTCATGGAGACCACAGGCTGCAAGAAATCTATAGCGCACTGGTGCCACCAAAAAGGTCATCCTTAAGATAGCATCTTTGTTAAAGTGGCTGACCCTATATCTCTATACCTCCCTGAATCTCTATATCACAGAGCCGTATGAGCAAGTTTATGACTCCATAGAATGACTGCCAGGGCATGAGACTGGTCAAGAGACTGTGGCTGTCACTCTTTTCGAGCAAGTCTTGTGCGCCCTGAGAGATTTTGTCGAACACTCGCTTGCTCAGCAAGTTCATAGTACACCCAGTATTAATCAAATACTGGACAAGCTGCCCCTCCAACTTCCTGGTGAAGGAATAGCTTGTAGAGTGGAGCCGGTCAAGAGCTCGTGCCTTGACCAGTTCTGTACCACCCTTGCCTCGTGAGGCAAGTTTTTATGGCCAGACACTCCTGAATACGCCAGAGTCGCCTTTTGAAGTGTCCTCTGAGTCTGAAACGGAGGCACTAGGCGAGTCGGCCCTGTAACTTTTAAGGAAGGTTTCCATCTGCGTGCCGTCCAGGTTTTTTGACTCGGTTTCAAAGATAACCTCGGGAGCCATGCTACTTGAGCAGGTTTCTAGGGTGTCGGATCAATTTGAAAGGGGGCGTAAAGCACATCCGGCCATTAAAACAGGCTTTCAACAATGCACACGCCAGGGTCCTTTTGGCTGATCTCCAAGCGCACTCCTGGCAGCACAGCTTGGTATAGCTAGATCCAATTTAAAGCATGTTGCCATGTTTGACTTGCCCTCCAAGCACTCAGTTTTCAGTTCCTCTAGAGCCTTATAGTAATGTTGGAGAGCTATGGTCATAGTCTCCTTCAATGCCATTTTGGCTAGTGTGTTAGGTGCAAAATTTGTCTGTTTTGGTTCTCTATCACTCTACAGGCTCGACCAGGCTCTTATGGGCTAAAGCCCTTTTTGGCAGGACATTCCCGATCGTTGGGTCAGAGTATCTTTAGCTGGGGTAAGGTCGTTTTGGGGTGTCAGTGCAACTAATAGTCGGCACTACTGTTGCAGTCCTTTGTCACTACCTTGGTTCTGAGGCTTCTTGCTAGGACGGTCCCTACAGACGTGCCCCTCACCTCTACACCCCCCAGCATTGGAGGATTTTCTTCTTGGTGACCTTCTGCGGCCAACTCTTTTCTTGCTGCAGCTGTTGGACCTAGACCACCGCATCCTCTTTCCTTGTGCTTTCTTCACGGATCTGACGCCAGTTGACTGGCAGCCCTTCAGCTTAACCTTGAAAAACTCTGTCCTATTTTGAACCGCATTAATCAACATGGTGTAGGCACTGCCAGCAGATGTTGCTGTAGTCCCAAATGATTTTTTATGCCGCAAAACAGCTCTTTAGCCATGTCCAACTTTTAGGGCACAGACAAGTCTCTGTAAGCCATACAGACAAGCCACCCAGAAAATGCTTGTGCAGGGTAACAGCGGTGGCTTTCTTCAAGGTGCTCAGTTTAGACCAAGCCTGTCTAAGTGAGAGGCCAAAACAAACTCGCAACACTTCAAAGACGGCTTTCACTTGGTTAGACTGTCTACAATTTTCCGCCTCCTCTCGCAGAGCCTCTTAGAGATAGAGTAAACTGGCAACCTCAGTTCAGCCATTTGCCTCTGCCACCGCCTCAAACTGGATGATAAAGTTGTTGGCGTTTTCTAAGCCACAGGACTGAGGTGATTTAAATTGGTTACCTAGGTTTGAGGCACCAAAATCATTCTCTCAAGTATCTCGATAAAATGGTCGTTTCATTTACCTGGACTCCAAGTGTGTCTAGCATTCATCTTAATGCCGACTCTTACGACGGTACCTCACACATTGATGGAGGTGGGCTGCCCTCAGGCAGTTACTGCTTTCCATGATCAGGAGGTAGTCTCACCTCAGAGCACTAATTTTTTCAGGATTCTCTTCTTACTATCAGTAGGATAGCCTTGGCTTGAGCATTCGGAAATCCGTCGCTTCTTGTGGAGTCCGGATCCATTATCCTATTGCTGCCACTAGTGTAAAAGAAACTGCTGATCCTCTTTACTGCTCTACAAAAACCAAAACCACCGAGTGCAAGGCAATAAGACAAATATATATTTAAACATATATAAATGCATGTAATTCAGTGCATGCACATACATCAGAACAACATGCAAGAGACTGCCAGCGATCTCTCATCTCTCATCTTTTCTTACCTCCGAGCCAGCAGGTGGCGCAATACACAAATTGCATCACCTGCTGGCTCCGTTTCATTGATACCTCGATCTGCTCTTAGTCTTTGGCTGGCCTCAGCTGCCATCACGTGACTAGTCAAGTCCTTAACAGCGACCCTGCCTTCTACCAAGCCAAGGCACGGCTCGGTCATGTCATCAGCCCTGGAGTCAGCTAGGCAGCCAGCCCTGGTCTTAGCGCTCTTCGGCCACACTTTTGGTTAGCTATTCAGCCCAGAAAATTGCCGTAATGTTTGGCAACTTATATCATTTACCTTTGTAATTGTTCTAGCAAGCAATAATGTATTACACTGGAATAGGTGGCAAAAGGTACTCAATGTAAGTCTACTTCTGATATTGCACAAATTCATGCGTTCTTTGAAAACCTTTGGGTTAGATAGTTTGATATGAAAGTACAATAATGACCACATACACTGTTTGGTAGCTCTATATTATATCAAATTTGATGAGAAACATCAGACAACACATTGCTTAAGATATGCCTCTGTACTACGCAAAAACTTCCATAACATTATATCTTGGGAGAATTTTTAGAAACCACACACAACAATTTCTATTTACAACTTCTGTGTGCAACAATTCTAAAATATCCTTGTCTATAATATAAAGATATGATATTTATAACAAGAAGGTTGAGGGCACACTTTATGCAATAATGAGGCATGTTTCCAGCTATGGTTAAGTATCATTGATAGCTCACTGTCTTTTTCTTGTTCAAGCAAATCTTCTTTAGAAGTGGCAGATCATTTTTGGGTCAATGTAAAGGTTGCCAATAGAAGGAGTTGCACAGAGTTTAAGTCATTAGATATTGATAGATAAGCTCCTTGGAATTGCATCTGCTGTACAGATTGACATTCATATATTTTGCAAATACTTCTGTCACCTCTGATAGCCTGAATTACAAGAATCATGATAAATATTGTATTTTAGAAAAACTGGTAAAACCAAAGATGAGAAAAAACTTAGTTTGTTAATAAAACTTCAGCACTACCCGCGACGTTGTTAAGAAATTGATGAGGTAATTCTATTCTATGTGATTACAAACACAGCAAGACGTTCCAGTGGCAAAAAAGAACATGCAGAACATTGCAGAACATTTTTGCATAGATGTAAGCCTTGTTGGAGTTTTATTCATCCTACTTCAGAAGCAGAATGGGAATAACAGAGTGATTTGCTATGCAACTAAATCTCTTACTTTCTCATATCGTTTGTTTCTTTTTCAGAACATTACGTACATTAAAACAGATTACATAAGATAAACCCAAAAATATCTAGTTTTAAGCCAATGAGCTCATAAAAGACAATTAGAAAGGGGGTGAAAGTTAGATGTCAATGTAGGACAGGTGTAGACGAAGAAATTACAAAATCGCATCATTAATTAGTACATCCCTCGTGATATGTGAAAGTGAAAGCTTGTTACCAAAGGATAAATTGCAACAGATCAATATATTTTATCACTTCCTATATGTTCAGCTCCTTAAGATATTCAAGTTATGTTTCACTCGAGCAACACTCAAATTATGCCATTGCAATAATGGTGAATCGGTATGCTAACTAAAATTGTGAAGGTCGCTTTTTATGTGCCAAAGTGATTCAGGTGTGAAACAGAATAGCATCTCGTACATAATAGAATAATAACTTTTCTTTCATGCAAACAGCAACTGAGTGAGTGGTTTAAAAAATGGAATGCCAGATAGAATATGACTGTATCACTGTTAGAGCTAGGGCTATATTCCCAATTAATAGCACCTCTACTTACCCGATAGAATATGACTGCATCTATGATAGAGCTAGGGCTATGTTTGCCTCTGCTTACTTGCATACAACCACTCTACATTGTCGTGGTTTCTTTTCAATATTGTTTTTAAATTTTAAATATTATCAATTACGCCGAAACATCTCTACGTGCAAGAATATAGACGGGCATTTCATCAGTTGTCATCTTCTGTCTTATAAGATTTAAACTCTTTGTTAAATGTTAAAATCTGTATTAAAATATTGTTCATGCTCTTAACATAGTTTAAAATTTTACTGGTTTAACTTAAAAGCTATTTTAGATAACTGCCAAACCTTTGGAAGCTTATTGGCACTCCATGTTGCTTTCTCACTATTTCTGTTCCGTAAAGCTTGAAGAACAGTCTCTCACTGTAACATGTCTGATTTAGAAGTATATATAAGTATATGTATGAATAAATTTAAAAATATATATTACAACCTAGCAATTGTCTCCCTACTAGTCAGCAGTGTGATTTGTGTAGAAATAGTTGAGAGAGATTAAAAGGTAATGCAGTGGTCAATGTTTCAACTCCCATACAACCTTTAATCAAGAACAGTTGATCCCCCTAGATATATTATTATGGATCTGAACCTACCAATTAGTGGACCATCAGATAGCTTGTGTTGTGCTCATCTTCTCCTTCTATTGTAGAAGAAATGATCAGAGCAAACAGGATACACTCTGAGAGACAGCACAGCTACAATCATTAATAAATATATCACTAACAACTGCGTACAGTTGAGTCACTTATGACTAGATACTGACATGAGAGTTATGGCCTCAATGTAAGGCTCGACGGCATTGAGGCCATAAATCAATGCCGTCGCCATCACGGCTCGACAAAGCCGTGATGCTGCGAGGCCATTGTGAGGCACTCAAACGGCGTTCCTTCGTTTTGCGGGTGGTAGAGGACCGTGCTGCCAGTTCTCTGGGGGGGCGGTCAATCACGGTCAATGTTGGCTGGCAGGGCAGCATCTCCAGGTTGGCCGGCCACCCTATGACACACAGAAAAAGTCGCCAATTGGTCCGGTCAATCAGGTACACTGCGCTGCTGCACACGGTAGCTCAGTGGGCCTTCCGGTGAGCCATCAAATGGCGGTGGGAGCCATATGGGTAGCGGCAGGGGCTGACATACACAGTGAAGTGATGTACTGCATGTTGTCTGCTCCTACATGCGCTCGTGGTGACTCCGCATATGCAACAGGTACCAGGTTCCTTTAGTGCATCTTCTATTCTGTTCTCAGGTGCTATCGCTGACGAAGCATTCAGTCTGGATTGTCTTCCTCTTTTCTGTCTGTATTGTGGCAAGCTTTATCTGGAGTTCTTGCAGAGGTGGCCGCATGGGCGCTGGTAACGGAGCCCAGCTCAGTCTCAGTAATACATGAGATCTGGACCAGCTCGGAGACCAACTCAACCCTCTCTACTTTCTGCATCCAGTCGAGTAGTTCCTGAATTTTTAACGGTGTTTCAGTAAGTGGACTTGCAGGCATCTTTTTAAAAAGCACGATATAAGCCGGCATCTTCTGATCTATCATGGCTAGAGTGTCAACCACATGTGTCTCAACTCGAACCTTTCTGTTGATAAAAGGTTGAACCAAAAAGACAGTCTAATCAGAGCACTCTTCTGAGTTGCCATGGAGCTTGGCCGTCTTTTTTGAGGCAGCCGAGCTCGTGCTCTAACACACGAACACAGTCTCCTCTTCTGAGTCCAGCGGGCCCGCAGTAACTCCTCCTCTCTTGTAGACCCCAGTGACTCCAACATCTCAGTCAGGGAGTGTAAATTTTTGCCTGAACTTGCCATCATTTTTAGTAGTTTTATTTGTAAGAGCAATGTTGTGCCTGACTGACTTCTCTGAGCGTGCAGAAACAAAAAGTCTCTTTCTCCAAACAAAAGGTTATCAGTCTCCTCAGCATCCCTTTTCACTTGGGCTCTGGCAGCCCTACGCCTGTAGCAATCCTGATTGGCTATTACCGTGGTTAACCACTGCCACTCCCCATAACGGTCGTGACCATTGGTTCCGGGCTGGCCGGGGTTCATGTCTAGTGACTCCATCAGCCTTTTTTTGGGCTAGGAAACCGAGCTGGTGCTGGGCTCACGGGCCGTGCCGGTTTTTCCGGAATGTTTTGTTCCTTGTCTCCTTCAAAGCTCCTGAAGGTGGCCTTCTAGCTCTTTGCTGAAAGCAGGGCTAGCGTAGGTCTCTGTCCTTTGTCTGACCAGCTCTAACTCTGCTTTTTCTTTCTGTCTATTAGTCCTTGCCCTTTCTACTTTGGGCACTTTTCGTGGCTCTGTGGTGGCCGGTGCCTGTCCAAGCTTCTCCGGACAGGCATGGAAAGGTTTTAGCCTGCTCTCACTTTGTACCAAGAACTGGCCCTGTTGCTTTACTAAACAAGTATAGCTTGGCAAGACATTTTCAACTTGGAATGGTGTTACAAACATTGCCTTTAGTGTAGGGCTGTCTCCTTGCCTTTTTTTATTTATAAGCCAGACGAAATCACCTAATGCATACATTGAAGGTTGCTCTTTGTTTTCTTACTGGATGGCCATCTGCTCTTCTCAAAGGGTTGTGTGCGCTTCCTCCAGCCTCTTTACTCTTACACCACAAACTCATTTCAAAGTTAGGCCTTTGGTGAAAGAGAATCAACTCTAGCTGGTCAGGAAGTCGCAACTCTCGTCAGAGCGTCAGCAGGTTGGCCCTCTCTCTAATGGCTGAGTATGGCGCTCCAGGATATGCTTGCATAAGCTGAAGGAACAACCTGTTTTACATCTCCTGACTATGGGTCTGCAGTGAGGCTCGCAGGGAGTTGCCCAGCTGTCAATTATTGCACTCAACCACACCATTAGCTTGGGGGTGATAGGGTGTAGTGTGTCTTTTTCACCTATCAGAGTTGACACAGCTTGGTCATTAGTTGATTCTCAGGCCGTGCATCTTGGTTGGTGTGGATTCTCTCTGGTAAGACCATATAGCAAAACACTCGTTTGTTCACAGCATTTGCCAGTACTGGAGCTGTGGCCTTTGACAGGGCTATGGCATCCTGCTACCTCGTAAAGTGGTTCACCAGGATCCACTTATTTCCTCTTAGAGTCTGGCATCAGCTCCACCACGGTCAACTTCTGCCAAGGGCGCTTGACATAAAGACTATGCCTGCCACCGGCTGTATTGGTGGCACTGTGCTTTGCTGCCTAACACACCTCCCAGCTCTTGATCCGTCTTCTTACCGTGACTGTCATCCCTGGGCAAAACCTGGACAGTCACAGCCAGCTGATTGTTCTACCCACCATAGAAAGAGCAAGAGCGTGAGTCTCCCAAATAGACATCTCCCTGATAGCTGGTGAGCATACTGTACATCATCATGGCTAGCCATAGAAGAAATTTAGACCTACAGTACCCAACTGGATCATAGCCTGAAAAACAAACAAATTTTATGTGGCTGGCAGAGTTCTTAGCCTCTAAACTCAAGCTGCTCCCAAGTCAGCTCTTAGGCCCGCTCGACAGCATGGTACATGGTGGCCACCAGTCCCTGGCTTGTGGCTTGCATCTGCACCAGTTCATTTTTGGTGGTTATTTGAGTCTTCACCCGTGCCGTGCCACAGAGTCCCAGGGTAGCCTCAACTGGTCCCGAGTCAGCTCTCCTGGCTGCCATAGCAGCAAACAGGCTCATTCAACCGACCATTTTGCTCATGGTTTCAGTGACCCTTGGCATGGTGAACAAGCTTCTCACCGTCATGGTGCGTCTCCAAAGCACGGTGACAGTGCTTTGGAAAACCAGCACCGTCCTTTCAAGAGGTGATGGTTTTCCAAAGTAATTTCTCTGTGAGTCAGTTTTCTATCTCTCAGTTCAATGAGCTTGCGTTGCCGGCAGTCTTCACAGGTCTGTCGCCTGAGCCCACCGGCAATCTGATGACAGAGACCGGCTCGAGGCTCAAGTGAAGTAATTTTTCTGTGAGTCAGTTGTCTATCTCTCAGATCAATGAGCTTGCGTTGCCGGCAGTCTTCACAGGTCTGTCGACTGAGCCCACTGGCAATCCGATGACAGAGACCGGCTCGAGGCTCAAGTGTGAACTAAAATTTAGCAAGGATCTCTAACAATCTAGCCACTTGGTTAGAGGGCTCCTTTTGCCAACACAGCCACTGCAATGAGGCATGGTCTATATGTAGAATGAACTGCATGCTGTATAGGTACGACCGGAAATGTTTCGCGGCCTTTACTATGGCGAGCAGCTCTTTCCGGGGCACGCAGTAACTTCTCATTTCGAGGGTCAGTGTCTTACTGAAGAAGGCTATCACCCTTTCAGCCCCTCCCTCCACTCAAAATAGCGCCGCTCTCACTCTACAGCCGCTAGCATTAATTTGTTTCCAGGATGTACGGTCGACTTACATCCGAGTACCCTAACACAAGGGCCAAGGAAAGGTGCTCTTTCAGTTTGTCGAAACTGCTTGCTCATATTGTTCCCGCATCCATTTCTCTCCTTTGTTTGTGAGCCAGTTCAGAGGCCAGACTGTAGCGGCAAATTTGGGAATGTATTGTCTGTAACACCCTACAAGAAGCTCTGTAGCTCCTGACGTTCCCTAGGGTTGGCCATTGACAACTCGCCTGAGTTTTCTTGAGTCAGTAGCTACTCCTTCTGCACTTACCACATGGCCTAGATACCAGACCTGTGATTGAAGGAGTTAACTCTTATAGGACTTTAATTTCAGATTGGCCCCTTCAGTCGTTGAAACACCTTCTCTAACCGCTGAAAGTAGGTGTGGAAGTTGAAGACGATGATTATGATTTCATTTAGGTAGAGAAGCTATGTCTTCTAATGCAAGCCATGAAACACTCGCTACATCAACCTCGTGGAAAGTGGTTGGTGCTGAGGTGAGCCTAAAGGGCAGAACCTTCTACCTCCAGAGACCCGAGCAAATAGCGAATGCTGACTTCTTCTGTGTGTCCAGGTCTAAGGGTACTTGTCAAAAGCCACTGATTAGGTTTAGTGTTGTAAAATACCTGCTGCCAGACAATGCATTGAGGCTGTCATCAACCTGGGCCAGGGGATTGTCATCTTGTTAGGTACACCATTCAGCTGTCGTTAATTGATGAAGAAGCGCCCCTTTCCATTCTCCTGTTGAACGAGTAGCACAAGGTCGTTGAAACACCGCCATGAGTACCACAAGGTACTTGTACTCGCAAGGTATCCTTGCCTCACCAGCCGGCTTGATGAGCCCTTTTTTCAATAGCTCTCGGATTTGATGTTCAGCCTCTGACTCTTTTTCCAAGCTAAGTCGGTGCAGTGGCTGGCAAATAGAACAAGCTTTCTTTTTCTGTAGAACAGAATGCTCCTCCTCGGAAGTCTGGCTGATACATGTATCTCCATCTCTGGTAATGAACATGCTTTGGTAGTGTGTCAGCAACCACACCAGTCAATCAGCCTGTCATTGCTTCATGCAGTTGCGTTAGGCCACCTCACAGAGATCCGTCAAGTGAGCTGGCATCTCTCTCTTTGGCATATCTGCACCCAGAGACGCGGTTCTCAAGCCAGGAAAAGATGGTCCAACATCTATCTGGTAATCCTCTGTTCCTGTGGACACGAAAACTGTACTGCCGGCTCAGAGACGGAGGGGCATATCTGTAAGATTGAGGCACCGTGCCACAACGTTTCCTTTTGGCCCCAGCCAGGTTGAAGCTCGTAGCCAGTGACAGCCTATTGCCACACTCTACAATCACTTTCAACGAGCAGTAATTTCTGGTCATAAATTTACAATGAACGGCCATCTTGGTTCTGGCTAGCACCATCAAGTCCCATACCATCTGAACTTTACTGAGCAGCAACCAGTCATATTTGTTCACACAGGTCAACAGACGATCGTTCGCGAATACCACGGGCTGCTAGAACTCCATGGTACACTGGTGGTCCACCAGGAATGGCATTCTTAATATATCCCCCTCGCTAATCTGACTGAGCACAAAGACCTCCTTGGTCTTTACATCCTGAAGCTGTATGAGTAGTCATACAACACCATAAAAGGACAGCCTGGTCTTATCGGCTATGAGCCCGTGGCTGTTGCTTTTTTCAATAAGTCTCTTGTGGCCTGGTGAAGCTTGTTGAACACATGCTTACTCAGCAGCTTCATGGTACACCCAGTTTCAAGCAGGAACTGAACGAGCGGCTCCTCCAACTTCCCAGAAAAGAATTAGCTAGTGGAGTGGGGCTGGCTCAGTGCTTGCGCCCGGTTTGGCTCAGTGCTATGGCTGCTAAGCCAAACAAGCCTATCTTTAATTGGGCACTCCTGAGACCATTGAGGCGGCATTTTGAGGTCTGACCAGTCTGTATACCGTGAGTCAGTCCTATCTCCTTTAAGTAGGCTTCCGACAGCGTACCAAGCTGTTGTCCTTCTTACCGCCCTTGAGATGTGACCCTGAGATTCACACTCCAAGAGCGGGCTCCTGAAGAGCCAGATCAGAAGGGGTAAGTGATGGGAAGCATGTTGGCCCAGCCGTAAAAGCGGGTTTCTGAAGTTGTACCGGCCGGTTCCTCTCTCCCTGGTTTTTGAGTGTGCTTCTGGCTGGGCAGTCTGGAGAAATCCGACTTGAACATGCTGGCATGTTGGGCTCATCCTTGTTGGATTCAAATTCCAGATCCACGAAGACCTGATAGTAGTTTCAAAGAGACACGGCAAGGCCTTTTTTACTGTCAACCTGACAAGGGTAGATCTCTTCTTTTTTAGCTCCTCGTCTTGGTGCCAGCGCTTAAAGGCTGAAGCTTCTCTTTGCCAGATTTCCTCAGCCATAGTCTGGTCAGACCGGCTGTTACGACGGCCTGCAATATTGGGCAGGCTGGTTACCTCTTGCCAGAGGAATACGAGTTTAGAGCCTTGATGCAACCAGTAGTCGTCACTACTGTTGTGGCATGTTGCTGTTTCTTCGCTGTACTGGCATTTTGGGACAGTGCCGGTGCACCTGTCTAGAATCCCTACAGCTGAAGCGCTGTAAAAGCTTGGCTCTTTTCTTTTTCCTTGGGCCAGTTCTTCTCCTGTTACAGCTGCTGCACCTGTTGTGTCAGCTGCTACACGAGCTGGCCAGCTGATTGACTACATGTTTCTTTGGGCTTCCTCTACAACCTATATGTCGATAAACCCACTGTCCTAGGGCTTAATTAGCAAGAACTCTGTCCCGATGCGCATGGCCTTCATTAGAATATTTGGTGGCATAGCCAGTAGGTGTCTATGCAGGGCAGCAAGGTTGACCGAGCTGCAAAACAACCCCTTGGTCATGTCGGTCCTATAGAGGCTCAGCAGGTCATTGTGTGCTACTTGGACCAGCTTCTTCATTTAGCAGGTGTGCTCTTGAAGGAAGGTTGCTACAGCCCGCCTCAGGGTTCTCAGCCTATTGTGAGGCCACCTAGATGACAGGCCAAATCGAGCGTGAAGCGTGTTGAAAACAGCTTCAATGCGATCAGCCTGTCCGCAGTCTTCTGTCTCTTTCTTTACTAACTCTTGGGTGTGTAACAGGTCAGTTTCTTTGGTCTAGGCATTGGCTCCGGCTACCTCTTGAAACTAGCTGATGCAGTACTTCAGACTGATGGACAGAGGCCTGAACCCGAATCCCATTGCCAGTTGTTCAAGGACTTCTGCAATCCGGCCGGTTCCTACGTCCATGCTGCCTGAGCATCTGCCATCTGCCTCGGGCATTTCGGGCAGATGCCCGAGCATCTGTCATTCATAAAAACTCGTCGAGCTCTAAGTGGCGCTGATCATGCAGCATGACTTACAGAGCCAAGGAAAAATTTTATTCTTACTAGAGAAAACTCACCAAACTCCAGGGCAGCGTTGCTTACGCAACTTAGCCTATCAAGTTCAGGAAAATCTCTCTCTCTCACTATAATATGCTCACCTAACCCTGGGTCACCATTGCTCATGCAACGCAGCCTACTGAGTTCAGAGAAGTTTTTTTCCTACTAAAAAAACCCACTAAACTCCGAGGTGGCTTTGCTCCCACAACACAGCCCATCGAGTTCAGAGAAACTTTTTTTCACCACTAGAGAAAGCTCGTCAAACTCCGAAGCAGTGAATCCATTGCTGCCACCAGTGTAAAGGACACTGCCGTTTCCCTTTACTCTCCACAAGACAGTCAAGCAATAACACCAAGTGTTAATCTCCAACTATATATATATTTAAACTAATACATATATATCAGCATACATGTAAGATTGGCAATAAACTATATGCAAACATGCAGAGTGAGTGTGTACAACTCTGTTCAAATGATCGTTTGGTGCTCCTTTTACACCTTTTCTCTTTTTTAGGGTCTACCTACTTTCCTCTGTGTTTTTTGTTTTCAGTCTTCTAGTATGGTCTCTTCAGTCATTCAGGCATCCTCAACAGTAACCAAGCCTTCTCCTGTGACCAGAAAGCTTGGCTCTATGACTTTGGTGGCCAAGAGGTTGATCGCTACGGCCCTGGTCACAGCGTTCTGCCGTAACAATATTAGAATACAATTTATGCCTAGCAAAATTTATAACCCATTTTGAAAAATTAATTTTTACAGGACATAAAGATTGGTGTGAAACAAGCTAAGAAACAATGTGATTGGCTAATGAATCTGTAAAGTTGGAGAAGACTGACTTTCTGTACAACTATGCTAAGAAAGTTTTGAAGTAAATATTATGGAATGGAAACTTCTAGGAGATGAAAAACGTAAAGTTCATGGGGTAAGCAAGATGAAAATGGAGAATAATTTGGAGCCAGAAGAAACTATATTTTAGATAGGGCTTACATGGATGTAAGCCCATGTATAGATAGGTCAAAGTGAGTGAGGGAGATTGTAGTAAATGTTAAAAACAAGCAAAAATGGCGCATACAAGAAAATGAAAGCTGGAGGTGCCTACGGTTAGTATATTTAAGTGTAGAAAGAGCTCAAGGTAGGCGCAATTGAGTAGATGGTGCAGAGGGAGTAGCATCGAGAGGCGGTAATATAATATCATAAAATATGAATAAGAATATGATACATATATTAAATAATAATTATGTCAGAAAACTCTACCAAATGTATTTGTCAACAATAACTCCAATGTATTTCATAATAAATCTATAATATCTACTTAGGCCATAGCTATTTGCATTCAAATGCAAACCTCTTTCAATTGTAGCACATGAGTTGAAGGAAAATCTCATCAAGGTGGATATGAAACCAATAGCAAAGGACCTTCATAGGTTATACAGTCCCTTGCGGGTTTTGAAAGTGACCAGTAAATGGAAAAAATAAGCTACTGGATACACACACAAATCTGTAGAAGCCAGCATCCTTTATTTGCCAGCATCCTTTAGTTGATACTAAATGTGTTCTTTTAGCTTTTTCTATTATGGTATACAAATCGTGTTTGTATTTTTTTACAGTATTTCAGGGTATAATATTTTTTACTCAACATTTATACTAAGTTTAATTTTCTAATTTTTTGACAAAGTTTTTATATTTTGCTTTTTTTGAGTGTTCTTAAAAAGCTCGGGTAGAGTTTGAGCTCATTCCACCCTGTTTCCGGTGTCACAAAATTTTGTGTGATCTTCATATATTATTGTAATCCCTTCAACAATTTAAAATGCTGAAGGAAATGTGGCCAACCTTCATATTTTGATTAGATATTCTAGTTTCATACAAGCTGTGAGAGACCTTCATCATGACAAAGCATTTATGCAGCGAATGGCCTAGATTGCTTTGATTGGTCACCCTAGTTCAAGTGATTTCAGGCTGCACACCTTCAAGCCTATCTCCTGTAAATACTAAATAGATAGTACAGTTCAGATGAGTCGAGAATTCAGTTGTCTATGGATAGGTTCAGATTGAACTGTGTGAAGCCTGTACTGACGTGTAGTCTTATTAGTCACATAGGATGTTTGCATGTGACTGCAATTATATGATTTCATGGCTTTCAGGTTTTTCATGAAAGTCAGAGCATTGTTAGCATAAACAGTTTAATGGTAATTTTATAGCTATCCAAGCCATGCTATCGTTTTGCCTTCAGTTATGTGTCAACTCTCAGACTGTGAACAACACACAATAAATACATTATCTCAAGAAGTCTACTCAACAAGTCTATAATGTTTGACATGGTGTCAGGAGAGGGATCATAGGATTGCAACCGTTTTATTACAAGTTTGACATGGCTGAAAGAGGCTTAAGACCGCCAGGCAATTTTATTGTACAACAGTCTACTGGCAATCCAAATGAGTCAAGTCACAACTGGTCAGCATGGCTACATCAATTTGACCTTTATATGATAGCTTCAGAGAAATCTACTAAAGACGAAGAAATACAAGTGGCGACATTGCTCACACTGCTTGGAGCACGGGGAAAAGAACTCTTTCGTACATTTAACCTATCTGCTGAGAATACTAAAGCGATAACATCGGTCAAAGAAGCTTTCACAAAACATTTCGCACTTAGAGTTCGTGAGAAATTTGAAAGGTACAAATTCTACTGCAAAGTCTAGCAAGAAAGTGAGCCTTTTGACAAGTATGTCACAGTACTGAGAGACTTGCAGTCAACATGCAATTTTCATAAGGCGGAGAGTAACAAGGCACTAAAGGATAGGATTGTGTTTGGAATAAATTCTGAGCGAGTGCGTGAAGAACTGCTTGGCGTTGATGGTGATTTAACATTAGCCAAATGTTTGGATATATGCCAGAGAGCAGAGGCTACTGCGAAATACATGCAAAATATTAGAAATACGCCACCTGGTAACATTAATGCAATATTCAACTGTGAGTCAGATGCTGACAGAACACATACACAAGGGGAAATGCCTGATCTCACTGTAAACGCAGTAACGAGCAGACACAGCACCAATAGAAATTGGTGGCGCACTGCAGCTATTAATAACAGCCCCACTACCGTGTCACTGGAAATCAGAAACTTTAAGTTCTACAAAGGAAACCATGCTCGCCATAACTGTCCAGCCTACGGCAAGCGCTGCAAAGACTGCCGAAAAATTGGTCACTATGCAAATTCCAAGGCCTGCAATGCTGACATTAAACCTATAGCCAGGGCTAACGAGGTGACTACTGCTGATGACAATGCTGCATCTACAATCAACACTGCAGACGTAACTGGTAAGGAATGGTTTATTGACGTTAAGTGTGAAAATCAACTAATACAGCTTAAAGTTGATACAGGGGCTTCATGTAACGTCATGCCAGTCTGTTTATTATTCCTTACAAGGTCAAAGCTCAAAGCTTCAACTGAGAAAACATAGCCAATCACTTTTGTCTTTTAGTGGACATAAATTGCAAGTACTAGGGGTAGTATCACTGTCTATTGAATATCGTAATGTTTTTTCGGTACAGGATTTTGTGGTGACAGACCATGGACAGGTGGCTCTGTTGGGTTTGCCTAGTAGCAAAACATTGGGTCTGGTGTGCACAGCTGATAGCATTACAAATAGCGTTGCATCACAGTATCCCAGCATTTTTGATGGGATAGGCAAATTGCCTAGTAAACACGCTTTGAGACTGAAAGATAATTGTAAGCCTGTTGTACAATCTGCTAAGCGCGTGCCTTTCAGGCTCAGAGAGCAACTCAAGTGTACGCTTTCTGAGATGGAAGACAATGGTACTATAGCTAAAGTGAGTGTGTCCACCGACTGGGTCCATCCAATTGTCAATGTCCTTAAACCAAATGGCTCTCTTCGCATTTGTTTAGACCCTTCAGAGCTAAACAAATGCATTCGTAGAGAACATTTTGCTTTGCCGACAGTCACGGAGATATTTGCTAAACTGTCAAAATCTCGAATCTTTACCAGTTTGGACTGCATATCAGGGTTTTTGCAGCTTGAGCTTGACCATAGTAGTAGCATGCTAACCACTTTTGCCACACCTTTTGGCCGATATAGATTCTTGAGGCTTCCCTTTGGCATTAGCTCTGCGCCTGAGGTTTTTCATAGAACAGTGAGTGCGTTGTTTGGTGACATTGAGGGTGTCGAGGTGTATGTCGATGACCTGCTCGTGCATGCTCCTACTAAATCTAAACATGACAAACTTCTGGCTGCAGTGCTTGAACGATGCAAGGCTGTCAATCTGAAGTTGAATTTGTCCAAATGTTTCTTTGAACGCACTGAATTAAAATACCTAGGCCATATATTAGGCAATAGGGTTATAAAAGCAGATCCTGCAAAAGTAGAGGCCATAGTTGCTATGCCTGACCCAATTTGCAAAGAAGATGTTCGGCGGTTTTTAGGAATGGTCACTTACCTTTCAAAATTTTGTGATAGTCTAGCTACTTTGACTACTCCACTGCGGGAGCTCACTAAAAAGAATTCTGTGTGGGAGTGGTCAGAGGTTCATAAACAAGCTTTTGAGTGCATAAAGTCAGTAATATCAAAAGGGCCAGCTTTGAGAATGTTTGACCCGGAGAAACCAGTGACTGTTTCGGTTGATAGTAGCCAAAATGGGGTGGGTGCAGTAATTCTGCAGGAAGGGCAGCCAATAAAGTTTGCTAGTTGTGCACTTACTGACACACAGAAGGCTTATGCCCAAATAGAAAAAGAGTTTTTGGCTGTACAATTTGGTCTTCAGTGATTTCACCAGTATGTGTATGGGCAGGCAGTGACAGTGCAAACTGATCATATGCCACTTTTGGGTATCATGAGGAAAGGCCTGAATGACTTAACAGCACGGTTACTGCGAATGAGATTACGCATGCAGCTTTATGACTGAATTGGTCTACGTGCCAGGCAAATCGTTGATTTTGGCAGACACACTTAGCAGGGCATACTTGAACAGGGTAGGTGAAAATTCTGAAATCTATGATTTGAGAAACAATGAGCAAATACAAGCTGTCGTATATGGAATTTTGCCAAATGTGTTTTTCCGAGATAGACTGGTAGATATCACCAGCAAGGACCCTTCTATGGAGATTCTCAAATCATATATTACAAAGGGGTGGCCAGCACATCGGAGGTTTTGCCTAGATGGAGTCAAACCATTCTGGAATCTGAAAAACGAGCTCACGTGTAACAATGGCTTGATATTACGCAACAACCAAATAGTTATTCCTGCAGGAATGCAAAAGGAAATTCTTGACATCCTGCACATTGGGCATCTGGGCACTGTTAAGTGTATTGAGCGTGCAAAGAATTCAGTCTATTGGCCTGGCTACCTCGCACATGTAAAAGACATGGTTGATTCATGCTTTAGCTGCCAAGAGCATAGCCGAGCCAAACCACTACTGACAGTTGAGCCTTTTGAAGTGCCTGAATGCCCAATGCAGTATGTGGCCACAGACATTTTCAATCTAAATGGCAAAGAATACCTGGTAACTGTTGATAGATACTCAAAGTGGCCAGATTGTTATGAGCTCAAAAATGCAAATGCTAGAACTGTGATCGAACTATTGCAGCGCCAATTTGCAAACTTTGGTAAGCCTGAGATCCTGCTGAGTGATAACGCACCGCAATACAGTTCCTATGAGTTTAGGTGTTTTGTTGAAGAAAATGATATCAAACACATAACCAGCAGCCCCTACTTTTCAAGGGCTAATGAGCTAGCAGAGCACATTAACCAAACCATAAAGAATAGCCTCAGAAAAGCTTTAGAAACAGGCCAGACATTGTTAGACGTTTTAACGACCATCCGTTCAACACCCTTAGGTGATGGTCTGCCCACCCCAGCTGTGCTCTTGCAGTCTAGGAATTTACGAAAAAAATTGCACTTTTGCACTGAGCAGCTGCGCTATAAAAATCTAAATGCAAAGAACATTGATATCCTTTAAAGGAAGTGCTAGGGTCAAGATGTTTTTGGTAAAGCTAGCGATGAAACAACTGCTATGTTTAGTGATGGAGAACATGTATGGTGCAGAGTGGGTCATAGACAATGGCTTCCAGCAAGTCATTGGCCATGCTGGGACGCTTCACAGTTTCCATGTCGAGCTGGGAGGAGGAAAGGTGGTTAGAAGAAATCAGTCATTCCTCAGGGCAAGAAAACAAAACTTGCTTCGCTATGATGTACGCTCAATGCCTAGAACTAGTGAAAATTCTGGCCTGAACCGCGAATTTCATAGACCAGCAAGTAGTGCTCCAACAGCCACCACCAATCCAAGTGAGACTGTACCAACCAGTGCGGCACAAATTACATACAATGCAAATGTCACTGTGACTAGGTCTGGCAGGGTATCGAAACCACCAATACGATATGGTCAAGACACTTCACATTAGCTATGGTTCGCATTAAGGATGTTTTATTATATTACATTACTTCTACACAAACTGTACACATACTCTTTATATGCTTCTTGTAGTTTACATGCTGTAATTCTGAACATATCTCTTGTTGTTTTCTTTGAGAAAAGTATGATGACATGTAGTCTTATTAGTCACGTAGGATGTTTGCATGTGACTGCAATTATATGATTTCATGGCTTTCAGGCTTTTCATGAAAGTCAGAGCATTGTTGGCATAAACAGTTTAAAGGTAATTTTATAGCTATCTAAGCCATGCTATCGTTTTGCCTTCAGTTATGTGTCAACTCTCAGATTGTGAACAACACACAATAAATACATTATCTCAAGAAGTCTACTCAACAAGTCTATAAAGTTTGACATGTACAATATGCTAGTTGATTTGATCATTGAGAGATAGCAATGAAGATTTAGAGGATACAATGCACAGCCAAGTTACATATTGTAATGGCTCAGTCCTCTTCTTATTGACACTTTCAAGTTGAACAACATTCAATGTTGGGGTTTGAACAAGCATTTGCATATATGTATCAAGTCTGGTAACATAACTGTAGATAGGAGTTGCCTGCTCATCTATTAACACTGATGCTCGAGAGTAAACAATTCCTTATTTTGCTGATACTATTGAACAATTGCTTTCAAGATATTTTTGGCTTGTTCCCTGTATGGCAGCTTCAAATGGCTTAAACCTATTTGCTGAGCACTTGAGCGAGTTTCCATATAAGCTACCAGTACCTTTATGCAGAATGCAGATTAGGCAATATGAAGTCCATAACCATAGAATTAATCAGAAAATATAAAAATAACACATATGTAGACAAACAATATTAAAAAATACATTGAAGATTTTCATTAAAAATACAAATAAATATCTACGATAAATTAAGTATAGATTGAAAAAGTTATTGTATTATACTCAAGAAAATATTTTAAGGGCAAAGTCTAAAACAAAATAAATAGTAAAACAATATGTAAGCTAAATTAGCTAATACAATCACAGAAGCAAGGGAGGGTTTGTTCAACGACTCTTTGATAGAAATCTCCGGAAACGATTGAGAGACTCAAATAATATCAGTGAATGAAATGCTGAGGCTTCAGATACGGCCCCTTTAGTGCCACATTCTGACAGAGCAGACTTGAGCAGGGCTAACCTCATTATTTTACATCAGCGACTTGGCGCTTGTTGCGGGCAGTCTTGAGAGCCCTCAAAGGACGGTATCCACGGTGCAGGTTCTTGGCTATGAGAATCCTCTCCACTTTGTCGAGGTGTTTCTGCATTTCATTAGCTGTAATTGTAAAAGAGCTTTTTGCGAGTACGTGACGTGCACTTCTAGCAAACTAAAGTCAGGCTATAGTCGTTCTGTATTTAGTCAGGAAAGTTCCCCTTCCAGTTCTTGTGATAAAACATGATCTTTCCAGTTCATCTTATAATAAAACAGTTTTATGAAATATCACAGCCTGAAAGGGGCTAACTCGAGATATGTAATATGTACACAGTTATGGCTAACCCCAGTTCCTAACAACATTTGATACTAGATGACACTCCAAAGAGAGAGCCTTTCGAAGTCCTATGTTTAATATAGAGTATTTGATATTTCAATATTCAACATTCAATTCTGAAATTTCAAGTTGATCTACTATTTCTTAAGATATCGCTAAAATACTGAGGGATATGTCAAGAATTAATAAATGTGTAATTAATTTCAAACTATCTGAGAAATGAAAAATGGTTGCTAACAGGACAATAGTTTCTAATGGCATACCGATTGAAGTTCTTGGTGATCAATGCTTGGAAATAGACAAAGCTAGAAAGATTCTTCTCAGCAACAAGAGCGCTACACTAAAACTTTGTTTTTCTATTCATAACAAATATACACCCTCTACCAGACTCAGTGTACTTCAATCATTATGTTTCTTCAGTTACTTGTAAGACATCACTTCTTTGAAGTAAAATCAGGGCAACCACCTTGTTGCTGGGATTCTCCTCAGCAACAAGAGCTTTACCCTAAAACTATCTGTTTGTCTATCCACAAAAAATATACACGCTCTATCAGACTCAGTGTACATCAACTATTATATTTGTTCAGTTAACTCTAAAATATCACTTTTTTAAGAGAAAGTATGTGAAATAATAACTATTAACTCTATTAAATTTCTGTTTTTCAATGTATTCTACAAGCTTGAAACATCAAAATAACATTCAGTTCAAAATTATTTGTGCCCTTCTAAGTGTTTTCACAGTTGATGGAACGTCAGTAATATGGTCCAGAATCAGGAGACTTGCTTGTATATACAAAATTAAGCTTTAATATACTAAAGAAATTTTCACATCTAACACTAGTTACAAATTACATATTTGATTAAAAAACCAATAATCTATGATGAACTCAAAAATGGTTAAATTTCAATAGAATTTGAGAGACAACCTGGACTACAATGAAAGAACCAAGAAAGTAATGAGGGTTTCAGGGGAACCCGCATGCATCGCTATCAGTAGCCGGCAATAACTCACTCAGGTAAATGAGATGATAATTCCTCAAGCAAACACATCTCCAATTTATGAATCACTTTTCGGTTTCAGCAGACGAGACCCATTAGACCAGGGGTGCCCAACCAGTCGATCGCGATCTACCAGTCGATCTTCAAGTGCTTGGCAGTCGATCGCGGGATGATTTTAGGATAACATATAATTACAACATAAAATAATAATTATTCACTAACTAGCAGCAACTACTATTGCTGCACAGCACTTTACTAAACTACTGCACTAAAAAAGTAGTTTTAATAATAACATTATTTACCTATTATCGTTGTTTATGTATAGTCGTGTTTGATTGTGTATTTCAAGACCAACAAAAATACACGTGAACGCCATTCATAAGTTCCCAGCACAGGACCGCAGAAAAAGCCGATAGGTCCGCACTCGATACAAAACCGTGTATAGTTCTTCATGCACCCAAAATAACTTTTGTTAAAATGTTATGCAGCTTTCTGCTAGCAGTCGATCTCGTTTTTTCTTTTTGAATAAAAACATAAACCCATAAATGAGTGTTAAGACAAATCTGAAACGACAAAAAACCTATCACTTCCACAAGGAATGGGAAGAGGATTATTTCTTTGTCATTTCCAACTCTAAATGCATGTGCCTCATCTGCCAAGCCATCATCTCGCTTCCTAAGAAGGGTAACCTCGAAAGGCATTTCACAACCATGCATAAAAGGTACGAGAATGATTTTCCTGCCCAAAGTGAATTAAGGAAAATAAAATTGACTATAAGACCCTGACTATAAGAAACTAGCTGCATCCTCCCAGTGCCAGGTTTCTCACTAAGGTAGAGAATGAATGTTTTTCCTTTAAAATTATGTTACTTACTGGATCACTGCATTATATAAGCATATATGTGGAACTTAATAAAGGTGATAGGCTCACCACTACAGGCTCAAGTTTGTTTTTAATTTTTTGTTTCGGGGCTTCGCTAGACTAGTCGATCTTTGAAGGCAGGCAAATATAAAAGTAGATCACATGTCTAAAAAGGTTGAGCACCGCTGCATTAGACATTTTTAACCTTATGAAGGATGATCGGCACAACTAATGATAGATTAATAATCATCGGGCAGCAGACGGCTTCCTCTCACAAAAACTCATCTACATGTATTTATATCTCAGTGTCTGTCTGTCATTTATCTAATTATAGCGATTAAAACTTAGCGAAATAAAAAAACCGCATCATGCTGGATTGAAACTTGGAACCTCCTGGTCTACAGACAAGCACATCTAACCACTACGCTAAGCTGTAGCAGTTAGATGCAAACAAAAATCTCATAGACTTTCTATACTATAGGATTATTGTTCGCATACTTATGCAGGCCTGAAGGCATAAAGTCAGGTTGTTTATAAACAATTAACAATTATAAACAAGCTGGGGTCAAGTAATTGGTTTATGTTACTAGCTTTAGTTACTCAAATTTAATGGGTTAAGAAATATAGTCAATGGCAGCTAAATTTAGCAACTAATGCTAAATTTTCTGTGCAAAAACTTGTATTACCTGTGCATTGTTGGGCATTCAGCTAGCATAATTGTGTTTTATCAAAGTAAATATTTACAAACAAGTTGAACAACTATCATTAATCCTGGCGATACTCGCAATTTCTTTCAATTTCAATGCAAATTGTTTTACGACAAAAATACAAGAAAGCGCTCATTGAGTGCAATCGTCCTTAATGCACGCGAAGACAGTTTATTGAGTTGTTAATTAGATAGTCACAGATCAATAGTAAAAATAAAACTTCTAAGATTACCAATTGAGTCTGGTATTACTGGTTCTAGTTGGTCTGGTGTTATAAGGTTTTTCTCTCGCGGTAATGTGTCATGGGATATCACGCAAATGATACCAAGGTTTTGTACTAAAAGCAGTCAGGTGGCACAAGTGGTGTTTGTGCTACAAACTGAAGGTCTCGAGTTCGACGCCCATAGAATGTAATCCTTTATAACACAATTTCATTCCCGCTTATATCATTTTATCGTGGCTACGCGTCTAATGAGATTACAAGATAATCATTTCGAAATATAGTAGATCTACGTACGGATTAACTTGTTAGCATTGGCATCCATTTCATCCTGCATCTCATCACCACTTGACACTTCTTCTCCAGCTGTATCAACCATTATACGAGCTTTTCTTGCCACCTCCTCAGCAAACTCACTCTTCTGCAGTTTCTGTTAAAAATTACATATATATATATATATAAAATTGGGTAAAAATGAAAGTTAAAGTTAAGTTTAAAACAACTTTATTACTAATAGTTTCATATTGCCATGCAATAATCATCAGATAAAATTGTTAGCACTGAAAACGACTTATATATAGATGGAAATAAAAGCGTAGGTCTTAAAATACCTAAATACACCACTAATACGTAGGATTAAAATTAGCAAGCAACACGATTTAAAGCCTCAACAAAGCAGAAGTTTAAAAGTTAAGTTTTAAAATTGCTTAAAAGGAATTTGCCAGCATGTCTACATGTTGAAACTAGTTCGCAGCGTTTGTTTAAGGTAGCAATGTTAGGATTGTATATAATATAAAATTTCTCATACAGACATAGGTTGCATCTGCCTGTGGTCTTGTTGTATGATGTAGCTCTTTTGACTATGCTCCACTTGATGTTATATTCTATGCCTTGGTCTTTTAAGGTCCATATGTGCTTACTGAGCTCGGTGCTTGATCTTTTCTCTACATTTCTAAAGGTTGTCATATGATTGTAATAGCGTTGTTTGAATGTGGTGTCAGTCAATCCTATGTAATGTTCGTCCGCAGATTGATCATTGGTGGTGACTGTCGCCTTATATATAATTGACTTGCTCAGGCACTTTCCTTGTAGTGGGCAGCCATTTTTATGTCGGCAGTTGCATTCTCTTGGTTCTGTAGTTATAGGGGTCTCATTGTGATGCTGCAGCAATCCGGTATTATGAGCGCTAATGATACTGCTCACATTGTTCATACAGCTGTAGCTTAATTTCACAAAGTTTCTATTGAAGATCTTACTAAGAGCGTGTGATTTAGGGAACTCCGTGTCCAGGATATTAAAGAAAATCTTACCGATGTTATTAGCTACATTTTTGCTGAATGGCGGGTTGTACCATAGTATCGCCATTCAGCAAAAATGTAGCTAATAACATCGGTAAGATTTTCTTTAATATCCTGGACACGGAGTTCCCTAAATCACACGCTCTTAGTAAGATCTTCAATAGAAACTTTGTGAAATTAAGCTACAGCTGTATGAACAATGTGAGCAGTATCATTAGCGCTCATAATACCGGATTGCTGCAGCATCACAATGAGACCCCTATAACTACAGAACCAAGAGAATGCAACTGCCGACATAAAAATGGCTGCCCACTACAAGGAAAGTGCCTGAGCAAGTCAATTATATATAAGGCGACAGTCACCACCAATGATCAATCTGCGGACGAACATTACATAGGATTGACTGACACCACATTCAAACAACGCTATTACAATCATATGACAACCTTTAGAAATGTAGAGAAAAGATCAAGCACCGAGCTCAGTAAGCACATATGGACCTTAAAAGACCAAGGCATAGAATATAACATCAAGTGGAGCATAGTCAAAAGAGCTACATCATACAACAAGACCACAGGCAGATGCAACCTATGTCTGTATGAGAAATTTTATATTATATACAATCCTAACATTGCTACCTTAAACAAACGCTGCGAACTAGTTTCAACATGTAGACATGCTGGCAAATTCCTTTTAAGCAATTTTAAAACTTAACTTTTAAACTTCTGCTTTGTTGAGGCTTTAAATCGTGTTGCTTGCTAATTTTAATCCTACGTATTAGTGGTGTATTTAGGTATTTTAAGACCTACGCTTTTATTTCCATCTATATATAAGTCGTTTTCAGTGCTAACAATTTTATCTGATGATTATTGCATGGCAATATGAAACTATTAGTAATAAAGTTGTTTTAAACTTAACTTTAACTTTCATTTTTACCCAATTTTACATCGCTCTATTTTAATATTGAGCACTTTCATGCAAGAGACTGTTCATACTGCATCTACTGTATATATATATATATATATATATATATACACACATATTCACATATAAAAATTTCAAAGTTTGTCTATATGTGTGTACAAGTGTTATTTTTATTTAACATATAACAACAGTTACCATTCTAACTTTCAAACATCATATCATGAGAAAAGTATTTTGTGCAGTTTAGAGAAAACAAAAGCAACTGTAAAGGTTTTCAAACTTTGTCAAACAACTGTAACCTTCAAACTTCATATCATAAAAAGAATGTTTTGTGCAGGTCAGATAAATTAGAAAATAATAAAACAACTATAAAAGGGTTTAGATGGAAATGTGAAATAATTAGCAAGTAAAAGTTGAATTAAGTCTGTTTTGCTATGATTACAATAAAATATGATCAGATAACGGTACAATAAATACAAACTGAGAAAACGAAATAAAAATCCTGAATATGTTGAATTAATAATAAAAAACCTTGCATAGAAGTGTGTGTGTATAAAAAAGTTTACTGTTCCAGCAGAAGCTACCCATCAAAACTTATACGATGGTACTGGCACTTCTCGATACTGGTACAAATGTAAAAATGAGATATCGTACTGTCTTTGTCCGACTGAACGGAGAGAGAATGTAGCGACTCTTCCTACTCAAGATAATACAATTGTCTGGGTGAAACAAACTGGCCTTGACCACAGATTTAGCAATCAAACCTTATGATAATCCGGAAATAGAAGTTCACGAAAACACATCATGTTTCATAGAGTTACAAAAGTTCATAGAGTTACAATTAATGTCATTTTGGGTGCCAAAACGGAAAAGGGTGTATACGCTGTATAATAAGAGCTATTAATCGCACAAGCTTTCGTAGTCTGGTGGTTAGAGAATTGGATAGCACACCTGCGGTTACAATCTTAGTGAGATCAAATCCGGCAAAATGCGAAAATTTAATTCTAAAATTTTAATAGCTACATGCATAGCTGGATATACCCAATGACAGACTAACGACAAACTTTGAAAAATATACATGTATATATATTACTTTATTGGCAATAATTTCATTTTAAATAGAAATGTGTTTTAAATTATGCCGTTCAACAATAATAAAACAAATAGAGAAAAAAGGGGGAGCAGTTCGCCGCTAAAATCAAATAATTGGTTTACCGTATACCATTTAAAATAACTTTTTCTGCTTAGTGATCGAATATTTGTGGTGGAAGATTTTTAAAGCAGCTAGCAATGATATACCATATTGATGTATGCAATTTGTTCATATCACGTAAGTTAAAGTGACGTGAAAACTCGTAACTGTCCTATAAAAAAAGGAGGATACAATTTTAAATAAATTGGGAATTTTACAAACAAATAAGTAAACAATTTTATGCTTACAGAATGATTGGTGGAAATATGATTTAACCATAATATAAAAAATGAAAATGGAAAAGAAAAAATGAAACTATGATGGATTTCCTATCAGAGATTAGAAGCTGACTATTGTTTGTCCCTGAAGAATGCAACTACTTATACAGGAGAATATAACTCCTTGTCACAAAAGAATACAGTTCTTTGTTGGAGAAGTATATACATGTAGTTACGGACGCCTCACACTGTGACTAATAAAATTTTAGCATAGTTAGTTGGTGGGTTCCTGCTAACTCTTGTTTAGCTCTTAATGTTGTTGTTAAATTTTATATGCTTGTCAAACCACATCTAATTTTATTGATTTTGTTGTGTTGGTATAGGTAAGAGTTATCCTTACATATTTGTGCTGTTTACATATTGAAAGTAGACAACTCTTGTATTAACAATCCCATATTTAGGTTTAAGTCTTACGACTAACATATGCTTGCTTTTGATTCAACACAAAAATTTAATGAAAAACAATCTCATACTTTTCTCTTAGTGATCCAACCATCCTCTCCATCTGTGTAACACATCACCTTCATATGCGAATACAGCTTGTCTAGTATTTATCTTGACAAAAACAAAATTAGTCATATTTATTCTCCAATTTATTATTTAAAAAATATCCTAGAAAACATGCAAAACCCAGGCATTCTCTCTGACCTTGACCCTTTCATAATGTCCTTCTTTTTGTACGTCACAAAGCAAGAGGAAGAACAGCCTCCTGTCAGCAATGCCTAAGACTATGTAGGTTGAGTCATGGGTGAATGCCACTTTCTCTGCCTCTCCATAAAGAGAGTACTGGCCAATGGGCTCACTTAAATTTTCCACCCTGTACATAAACATCATCTTCTTCTGCTCCATGACCACCAAATGATCTCCATCTGGCGCTGCAACAAGACAGCTTCACTTTCTAGCAATGATGCCATAAATTACAATGAACAGCTTCAATGACATACGCAATGGTGTACTCATTCTTTCTGCTTAATTGGCAAATCAATCATGTGAGAAACTGACAACTGCACTTCCGTTTCGATAAGTTCTGGATTTCTAGTGTACTTTTGCCTTGGAAAGTCTATTTGAACACTAGATGCATTGCTGACATGCTATACATACAGGAAATGACACAGTCATTTGACAAGAGTTGAATAGAGATATGACGCTCGCTTCGTAGTTGTTTCCTAGTATACGCACTATATACAAAGATTTACAAAGAACTCCTTATATATGAAGATACAATGCACAAACTCTTTCTGTATATAAATATACAGCATACAAACTCTCTCTCTATATAAAGATACAACATACAAACTCTCTCTATATCAAAATATAGCATAACAAGTCTCTCTATATAAAGATACAGCATGCAAATTCCCTCTATATAACATACAAACTCTCTCTATATAAATATATAACATACAAACTTTCTCGATATAAAGATATAACATACAAACTCCCTCTACATAAAGATATAATATCCAAACTCTCTTTATATAAAGATATAACATACAAACTCTCTCTATATAAAGATACAATTTACAAACTTACTATATACAAATATATTACATACAAATTCATTCCATACAAAGATACAACATACCAGTTCACTCCACACAAATACATAATAACATTCCACTTCCCTCTGAACAGAGATGTAACATGCAAACTTCCTCTACACCAAGGTATAGCAACATAGATGTAACATGCAAACTTCCTCTACACCAAGGTATAGCAACATAGATGTATCATGCAAACTTCCTCTACACAATTTATATAGCAATTGAACTCTATAGCGATTGAACTCATTCCATGCAGAAATATAACATTCAACTTGTTTTTTTTAACTCTGTAAAAATTGTTTTCGTCTGAACCATAGGATATGAAACAAGACATCCTTTTCTTAGTTATAAAAGGCTGGTCAACAAGATTATCAAGCCACAAAACCACAGAACTTTAAAGGAGGAAAAACGTACGTCTCCAACTAGATGAAACTTATCTGATAAGGTTTTGGAATGTTTAAAAAATGTTGTTTCTCAAGTTTCATGTGATGAGAACGTAGTAGGCCTCTTATGTTTATTGGTTTTCAATCGCCCAAATGCTGCTAGAGAGGTGTGCTAACATGATAGACATGCACGTTTTATAAGCACAGTGGACGAACACCTGCCATATGACACAAATTTGTTCTGATGTTGAGATTGTAAGGGAAAAACGTCAAAAACCGGTAAAAACATCACGCCGGTAATAACATCCAAATTATATATACATATTGTACATATTACAATCAGAAACAAAAGAGTATAGTAACTTTAACTGTAGTTACCTATTTAGTGGTTATGATTTGCAATAAAATGTAACATGACTATGTACTATAAAGTTTTTGCCTTTGAGACAGATATAGGCTAACGGTGGTGTGAGACAAACTTGAGGGCAATGTGTTCAGCACACTAAACCGTATGTGACGCTACATAAGAGAAACTTTGAATTCAGGTGAAATAAATTTAGCTGAATAAAACTCACTTAAATTTTAGTTTTAACATTTTACTAAAATTACTGGAGTTTTGTTGTTTTAATTTTTTTATTATCTGTTTTCAGTTTGGCAGTTTTCAGCTCACGTTCACTGTAACTTTTAACCGACCTTGCTGTGCAAATTTGAATTTTGGAAAAACATGTCGATGTCGAATGGTAGAGAAAATGCCATAACGAGGGACCAGTAGAAACTTTGTGTTCCACATCAAAATACAAAAAACTGGGAGACGGAGATGCCGTAACCCAAGAATCAACTGTATAGAAACACGTATCAAACGTTTCGAACAACCTTCAACGCATTATGGTTGGGAGGGTATTTTGAAATCTTCGTTCATACTGCAGGATTCAACAAAAGACAGAATGCATACTTGGCATTGAAGTGCCAACTAGCTGTTATGACAACAAGAGTGCTAATGCTAAAGGTGATTACTTTTGACACCTGTCAATTTAGTCTGGGTCTCACAAGTAATGTAGGATCCACAAGTATTTATCAACCTGCTACTACCTCTCAAAGAAGCCAGTGCTGCTGTCACCATGCATGTGACACCGAGCATAGCAAATATGAAAACTTCGTGAGGTAGATTTAGGAGAACTTACTAAGGAAAACCTGATCACTTTTTTGCTGAAGCTTGAGTGGTTGCTTAAAGGAGTCAACACCCTTATCAATCCTGTATATCTGTACATTTTGGTTGTTTCTCAGAGCGATTGTGTTGGAGGCAGACGATATGAGTGTTGGCTTGTTTAACTGAAATAACATATCATGATGTTAATTTCATGTTAACTTATTATACTCCATGTTATGTTGGGTGATGTGAGTTTTAACAAAACCTTATGTGAAAAAATTGGAAAAGATGACATATTGATAACACAAGTATATTATAACTAGGAGAATAAAGACATGATGGCTGAAATAGTTGATCCCTACAGTTGATACAGCAACAGAGAGAAATGAAACTAGCCAGATAAGTAACTGAGATGAAGTACAATAAGTTCTCTATGCGAAGAACTGTACTATATATCAAATACTTTCACCATTTGGCTAGTAAAGAGGCAGGCAGCTCTGCTAGTTTCCACTACTGTACCCAGATAATAGTGAGAGTAATAGATAATTTGATGATAAGCTTCAGATCAGGATTAGTGTGATGAGAGTGATGTATGATTTACCAGAGAGATAAGTACAACAAGAAATGTTCACTTTATGTAAAACAGGGTCATGACTGGAAATATTCTACAATAAGTTTAGTTCATTAAACAACTTCAATAAACAGTTTAGACAAGGTAAAACACTCTAGGTTTTATAAATTTTATAAAACCCTAGTAGTGTTACCCGGCGTTGCCAGGGTAATAGAAAAATCTTTGAACAGAAAATTGATTTGTATTTAACATATAACAACATTTGCCACTCTACCTTTCAAACTACATATCATGAAAGAGGTGTTTTGTGTAGTTGAAATAAATTAAGAGAGAAAATAAAACAGCTGTAAAGGTTTTTAAACTTTGCCAAACAACTGTAACTTACAAACTTCATATCATGAGGAAAAGGTTTTGTGCAAGACAACTAAATTAAAAATAAATAAAACAACTGTAAAGGTTTTCAAACAACTGGGAGTTTAAAATTTCGTAATTTGAAAAAAGTGTTTCGTGGAAATAAATTAGAAGGAAAAATAAAAATGTAAATGTGTTTAAATGTAAAATCATTAGCAAGTAATGGATAAATATAGTCTTATTTCGCTACAATTACAATCAAAAGTTATTTAGTATACAATTATATGATTTCAGTTAATTTCAATGTTAGCATGCAAAAATTGCATGCCAGTTTTTGCATGCCACTGTTGTCATGCGACAAAATCATAGGCTATAGACATATATAAAGTGGTGTAAAAACCCAGTTTTTATTTAATGCAACCACCTCCTGGTAAAAATCATCATCATTAAAATAGTATCAAAATACTATGTTAACCTTAGTAACTATAGGTACCTACAATGACTTTAGTGCATTTTGTGGTTATGATCTGCAAGATATAACATTACAATGTACTACGTAGACAATTCTTACCTGCGAGACAGATGCGTAACATAAATGATCAATCTAACTTAAATGAATTTAGTTTACTAAACACATACTTGAAAGAAGTTTTAGTATGTATTTTAGCAAACCTTAAACTTTACACAGAAATTTTAACAATTATGCGTTTTCAAATCATTTTTATAACAGATACCGGATATACTGGAAAACGGACAACGCGCCATGGCCAGTTCAGCAATGTGTATCTTTTAATAATATATATAATCAGTACACCGATCACCAAATTAAGTTTAAGTTTGAGATCAAATATATTGTTGATATTGTGGGGCAAAACAAATTTGCCCTAACACAAAATTATGAAGAAGCACCAGGTTGCATATACTTAGGTCTCAAAATACTGCTTAAAAGGGGCATCGTAACGTGTGGATGCAGTACTAAAATAATAGCTATAGCTGGACAATCACGCCGCCGACTACACGAATATTTGAATACACATAAGACCAACTTTGAGAAATACATATATAGAAGAAGATAGATTAATGCATTAGGCATTAATGCATTTCAACTCATCTTCTCAACAATGATGTTTCACTGCGAGTGTCACAGTGAGTGTCACAGTGAGTGTCACCGTGAGTGTCACAGTGAGTGTCACCGTGAGTGTCACTGTGAGTGTCAACGTGAGTGTCACCGTGAGTGTCACTGTGAGTGTCACCGTGAGTGTCACCGTGAGTGTCACTGTGAGTGTCAACGTGAGTGTCACCGTGAGTGTCAACGTGAGTGTCACCGTACATGTCACCGTGAGTGTCACTATGAAGAATAAATTATAGCCTATATAAACAACAAGATGTCTAATTACGTGACACAGGGACGAATATTTATGAATAATACCTTTTCTGTCTTAACAACATCCTTAGTGTACCAGTTGAAGAAGATGTACTCCCTTGGGTAGAGGAGCACAAGAAAGTGTTGACAGCAGAAAAAATCTTGCAGTTTGTCAACTGAAAGGTCTGTTTCTTTTGACAAGTTCACCTCTGTATTTCCTTCCTTGTCAATTATCTCTATCAGCAATTCTTCTTCTTCATTTAGCCTCTACAGATCCCGGTAGATAAATAGATGTCATTGCAAACAGACTAGTAACTGTGACTTTAAACAGACTAGTAACTGTGACTTTAAACAGATTAGTCACTGTGACTTTAAACAAGACTAGTAACTGTGACTATAAACAAGACTAGTAACCGTCACTATAAACAGACTATTAACTATCACTATAAACATACTAGTAACTATCACTATAAACATACTAGTAACTGTCACTATAAACAGACTAGTAACTGTCACTATAAACAGACTAGTAACTATCACTATAAACATACTAGTAACTGTCACTATAAACAGACTAGTAACTGCCACTATAAACAGACTAGTAACTGGCACTATAAACATACTAGTAACTATCACTATAAACAGGCTAGTAACTATCACTTTAAACAGGCTAGTAACTGCCACTATAAACAGACTAGTGACTATCACTATAAACAGACTAGTAACTGTGACTATAAACAGACTAGTGACTATCACTATAAACAGACTTGTAACTGTCACTATAAACATACTAGTAACTGTCACTATAAACAGACCAGTAACTGTCACTATAAACAGACTAGTAACTGGCACTATAAACATACTAGTAACTATCACTATAAACAGGCTAGTAACTGTCACTATAAACAGACTAGTGACTATCACTATAAACAGACTAGTAACTTTCACTATAAACAGACTAGTAACTATCACTATAAACATACTAGTAACTATCACTATAAACAGACTAGTAACTATCACTATAAACATACTAGTAACTGTCACTATAAACATACTAGTAACTATCACTATAAACAGACTAGTAACTATCCCTATAAACAGACTAGTAACTATCACTATAAACAGACTAGTAACTATCACTATAAACAGACTAGTAACTGTCGCTATATACAGGCAAGTAGAAGTTATTAGCTAGAACTACTCACCTGTAGAAGGGATAACTGTCCATTTACATAGTGGTGCTTTAGAATGACCCTATCATCATACACACACTCTGCTGTCATATTTCCTGTCGCTGCATCAAACTTGTGCCAACTTGTCTCACACTTGACAAGCACTTCATTTGGTTTGCATCCTCCGCTCTACGCAACAAAACAAACAGAGAATTTCATTAATTGCATTATTATAATATGTAAAGAACTAGCTGTCACAACATATTTCGTCAGTGGTTTGATAAAAAAGTCTACTACCGGATTTATTTAGTTCTATCATTAAGAATTCACAGAACCCATCTCCAACTAGTACACACTCACCAGCTTATGAAAACCTCCAATCACTATTTCTTCGATCAAGTCATCTTGAATAGACCGGAAGCTGAGAGTGCCTTGGCTGGTTACCGTGACAACATAGTCATCGAAGCATACCACATCCTTGAGACACTCATCAGCCTGCAGTGTGTGTTTGAGACTCGATGTTATCTTTCCTGAGCTTGTGTCCCAGATGGAGACAGTGCTAAATATACCAAATGAAGTGAGTAAAGATGTACATCAAGTAAGTAAAGTGATGATTTACTAGAAAAATCAAATGGCATGTGAGTGAAACAGCATGCCGATTCAATTCAATTTGATAAATTGAATATTTGTCAAATTTCTCAGCTGGCTCCGCCTCCTTTACACTCGGTTGTTCTTGCATAAATGACTCGGCTCCAATGAGTAAATCTTAATGTGGTCAGGTTAGCTGAGCTAAGTATAGTCGACGTCGATATTCACTTCTTTAGACAAATTGTACTGAGTTGAACTTATAGTAGTAGCCGTCATTGCTCAACAACAATACAAGTAAAGATTAAACCGATAGCCAGGGCAGCTATGCTTCGCGCGCTGTACAGTACCTATATGTACAGTACACACACAACATAATAGAACTCCACGCGCCCGAGCAATACTACCTTCAGAGCTCATAACATGAATATTCATTACGCGTGTACCTGTGAACCAATCAGGAGCCAAGATTTTATTGCTATAGGTAAACCTGTTTGGGAACAAAAATCTCCCTGCCCGGCTGGTTTCCACCACAATATAAAAAATACAACAAGCCTGTTGTTAAAAATAAATCGCTGCTGTTTAAAATTAAAAAAACCACGTGATAACATGTACCAAACCATAAAATTAATTAGAATAAAATATTATAATTATAATTAATGCCATGATAGGAGATGTGTCCGTCTGTACGAAGCAATGCTAAAAGCATTAGGAAACAATGGTTACACCTCACAGGAATCAAACCCATATATTCACTTCCAAAGTCAAGCACACTACCACGGCACCACTTGATCACCTCATCACATTTGAGAATAATTGTGCGCATACTTATTACACATGACAATCTCTCACAGTGTGCCGGAGCTGGTGTACTAGTCTTTACTATAATATTAGCGCGGTGTCCGTCTGTATTTCAAACGCAACACTAAAAGTGCTAAGAAAAAAAATGCACCACAGAGGAATCAGACCAAGTGACTCCGCATCCCAGCCAGGCACGCAACCATCTGCACTACTCGGTTACCCTACTATTGACAATAGTAATTGTACATATATACATACTACTTGAGAAGACCTCTCATGGCACACGGGACTGCCTGGGTACTAGTCTATAGTACTATGTTATTATTATGATAATATATTATAATATTGGACCTACTCGGAATCAGTAGAAAGAGAAGCGGTGTGTTTGCTGGCAGAAGAAATGCTGTCGATTGGATGAATCATTCTATCAAATGTGTTCGCTTCTAGCAAGAGCGGATGAACAGGCATTCCGGTGTGAAAGACTCTCACGCTTCCATCTTCGGCCGCGGTCAGAACCATAGCAGCTACAAGCAGTCATGACAAAAATCGTGAAGTCATTTATTGAAGATGACTTTGAACAGCTAACAGCTGACAGCTGAAGAAGAAATTTCAATGCTCACATACAAACATTTAGTGGTAAAATGAATTATGCTTGTTTGTATTAATTTACTATGTGAATGCCAGATGTTGCGGAGATAATAAAAAAGTTTTTGTACAAAAAATTCATTTTTAATCAACATACACAACATTTACGATTCTAAAATTTAGATGAAAGTGTTTGTTTACTTCTTTGTACTGTATTTATCTCTGTGTAATTCATGCAGTACCAGCTGGAGTGCATACTACAGCTCTTTACCGATTGCCATAGTCTTGCTGGCAATGAGAGTTTAAATATTTTTCTTCTGACCAACAATTCTGGCATAATGCTTGCTGAAGTGTGTAGCAAAACGCTATGAAAGATTGGCATGTGTAATGAGTATGTACACAATTTAATCCATAGTATAGCCAGTTAGACAGGGTAGTTTACTGAATAAATGCCTGTCTGCGGAACTGGAGGTTCCAAGTTCAAATCTAGTGCGCAGCAGATTTTAATTCCAAAAACTTTGTCGATACAACTGGGCACAAAAACACAAAAGACAAACACTAAAATTTGTATATATTTCATCTATTCTTACGGACGTCTTTGTTGACTATAATCCCAGTGATTGGACGTGAATGTGCATCAAATTTGCGAACTTGTCCAATCTCAATCAAATGGCCAAACTTCTCCATATTCAACTTGAAAACATACAGCTGGCCAAGATGGTATCCAGCAGCAAACGATTCACTCACTATACCTGAAAAAACGCATAAAAAATCGACATAGTAATATATGAAAAATAGCAACCTTACAACTGTTTAAACTACAGCAACTTGTGTTTACCAGCAGAGTTATGTCTGTATACTCTCATATACCCAACTGTGTTGTCTTTACTAGCAGAGTTATGTCTTTATACTCTCACATACCTAGCTGTGTTGTATATACTAGCAGAGCTATGTCTGTATACTCTCATATACCCAGCTGTGTTGTGTTTACTAGCAGAGTTATGTCTGTATACTCTCATATACCCAACTGTGTTGTCTTTACTAGCAGAGTTATGTCTGTATACTCTCACATACCCAGCTGTGTTGTCTTTACTAGCAGAGTTATGTCTGTATACTCTCATATACCCAACTGTGTTGTGTTTACTAACAGAGTTATGTCTGTATACTCTCATATACCCAGCTGTGTTGTGTTTACTAGCAAAGTTATGTCTGTATACTCTCATATACCCAGCTGTGTTGTGTTTACTAGCAGAGTTATGTCTGTATACTCTCATATACCCAGCTGTGTTGTGTTTACTAGCAAAGTTATGTCTGTATACTCTCATATACCCAGCTGTGTTGTGTTTACTAGCAGAGTTATGTCTGTATACTCTCATATACCCAGCTGTGTTGTGTTTACTAGCAAAGTTATGTCTGTATACTCTCATATACCCAGCTGTGTTGTGTTTACTAGCAGAGTTATGTCTGTATACTCTCATATACCCAGCTGTGTTGTGTTTACTAGCAGAGTTATGTCTGTATACTATCACACACCCATCTGTGTTGTGTTTACTAGCAGAGTTATGTCTGTATACTCTCATATACCCAGCTGTGTTGTGTTTACTAGCAGAGTTATGTCTGTATACTCTGATATACCCAGCTGTGTTGTGTTTACTAGCAGAGTTATGTCTGTATACTATCACACACCCATCTGTGTTGTGTTTACTAGCAGAGTTATGTCTGTATACTCTCATATACCCAGCTGTGTTGTGTTTACTAGCAAAGTTATGTCTATATATTCTCACAAACCTAATTATAATATGTTGACAACCAGAGTTGTCTCTATATACTCTTCTTGTAATGTAATCATAAACATATTCCAATCAAAAACCTAATTGGAATGTGTTTCCTAGCAGAGTAGTAACCATATATTTTTACACACCTAATTGTAATGTATTTTCTGCTGCCTATACACTTTTAAAATTGTAGTTTAAAAACATAACTGTTGAAATAACTCTTATAGGGTTAGTAAATATAGCAAAAGGTACTAACATCGGAAATCTCCAAAACCTCAACATTGTAATTCATAAATTCAAACATAAAATATTCGGGAAAGAAACAGTAAGTCATGATATATATTTTACTATTTACCATTACTATTGCCAGCGTATTGTAACAAAAAAATAACAAAAATGTTAATATAGTCTTCTACGCACTATCTTATGTATACATGTCTCATTGTAACATATGGAAAGTCTAAAACAAAGTGAACACAACTCCAAATCTAAAACCTAATATAGGAGATTCAACTGACAAAGTCAAGGCGGAGGACAGGACTTATTAACTTTTTGATAAGTAATTGACTTTTCTGTGTCACAACTAAAATGTGGGCTGACTACTCATGCCATGAATAACAACCAGAAACTGATACAGACAGTACTTACAAGGTAAGAAAGAATAAAGGTCTATGACACACACTGTATAGATGAGATATAAAAGCTTAGAGGTCTATGACACATACTGTATAGATAAGATAAAAAAGGTTACAAGTCTATGACTTCATAAACGTGAGACTGCACACATGTACAGTGAACCCTCACCATACAATTTTAATCCGTTCCAGTGTTGGCATAGTATAGCAAAAATGTCATAGAGAGTGGTAAAGAAACCAATAGTAATTATCTTATACAAACACCCATTGGTAATAGCCATCTAAATTTTATATGCCTCCTGTACATATTGAAAATGAATAACAAAATAGTGTGTTAACCTTAGTAACTATAGTTACCTACAGCAACTTTAGTGTATTTAGTGGTGATGATCTGCAATAAAATGTAGAATTACAATGTACTTTGTGCAGTACGTACCATAGGGAGTTCTTACTCTTGAGACAGATATATAACATAAATGTTCGATATAACTTAAATGGATTTAGCTTACTAAACACATACTTAGAGCTTTAATCTTAATTTTACTAAGCTAAACTTCAACTTAGTCATCGTCCAAAGTTTTATCACTTATCATTTCCGGCTTTGTTTTAACTATAACTTGAAACGAATAACGCTGAACTGAGAGAGAGAGTGAGCATCATATCTCTGTCAGACGTCGTGAAAAGGATTTCACGAAAAGTTATATCAGCATCTTTGTTATTTTGATGAATTCAGCACTCCAAACTACTAAATTTTAACTGCGAGAAAAGTATTTGTTGACATCATATGGCGAAAAAAATGTTGAAAGGCGAGGACGAAAAAAATCGATAAGGCAAAAAAAATTGTATATCAGGGACGTTGTAACTCGAGGGCCCGCTGTATAAGAAAACTCTCCGCAAGCCTGTTGGATCATAGCAGAGCATATCTTTGTCAAAATCGAGTATATACAATGTATAGTTCTATGGCGCAGGCACTGAAAATACCATATAAGAATATAATATAATAACATAATAATACCATATAAGAAATATAATGTGCAATAATGTTAATGGAAAATGATGATGAAAAAAATAACAATTTGTTATAGCTGAAAAAATCTCCTTTAACCCAGTCGAAACAAAAATGGTTTAATCTAGTAGAAATGTGATGGGGAATACGCCTTTGCAAAAAAAGTTATGAATCAACTGCAATTAAAATGTAGACGCATCTGCACACCCCACACACCCACACACTCAGCGCATCCACAAACGCACCCAAAACACATGCACCACATGCACACACACCCTGCATGTACCAACCACACACACACCACCTGCAGTATGTGCAAACACACCACAGACACATACCACGCGCAACACACACCACACACAAACACATGCACTGCACACACACACAAAAGAAAAAACCAATGACACATACCATACACCCTACACATTACACCGGACACACGCGCACACACCACCATACATGCGCACAGACACAACCGCACAAGCACACTAAATACTACCGCAGGCACACACCGCACATCACCGCAACACCGTTGCACATGCACATCACGCACAATCCCATGCACACCGCACATGCACACATTGCACTACCGCATGCACACATTGCACACACACACAATACACAACAAACGCCAGACACACAAACCACACATACATGTCACACAAACACACCACCCACAAACCACACACACTGCACACACATCACACTTAAGACACGTATTGCAAACATCGCACGCACCACATGCACGACACACACACCGCAAACGCACCAAACACACCGGGCACACACACCGCACACATGCATACACACCGTACACACACACTACGCACATACACACCGCACACACACACACGCACACCGCACACACACACGCACACCGCACAATAACACACACCGCACACACACCGCACACACACACACCGCACACACACCGCACACACACCGCACACACGCACGCACGCCGCACACACACACACCGCACACACACACGCACGCACGCACACACACCACATACTATCGTGTACACACCATCGCACACACACTAGCGCGCACACACACACACTAGCGCATACACACACCAACACACGCATACACATACCACCACATGCCACTGAGATGGTGTGGTATATCATATTAACCACACGAGCTCGGCGCACATTCTGCGCAGCTGCTTATACATATAAACAGTATAGTGTTAGGAAAAAGCGAAAAATGTTTTCTTTAATAGAGACTGCTTACTCTATCAGATAGGGTACATTTAATATAAGGATGAGATCATATGCAAAATATAAAATAGCATGATCACATGGATGAATATTCTAGTTAATTCTATAAAGGAAAGTATGAAACTACAACAACTTCAAAAACTACCTACGGAGAGTTGTGAGAGAGATCTCCATTTTGGCAGAAACTATAAGATGAATGCCAAATGTATCAGACTCTTCATTGACCTCCTCATTTTCTTTCTCAACAGCGACGATTATATAGCAATACTTCTTAGTACATGCTGTAATCTGTAGACAAATATGTTCCATGAGTAACAAACAGAGCAACTTGGTGTGTGTGTGCGCGCGCGTGTGTATATATGCACTTAACATGAACCCTAAAGGTAGGTGTGTACATACTCGTGTACCAGAAACACCAAAAGTTTGTGCGTACATACATGTGCACCCGACACTAAAGGTATGTGCACATAGACATGTACAGGCAACACAAAAAATATGTGCTTGTGTACAAGTAATACAGAAGGTAAGTGTATTCACCTATGTAGGCCAGTAACACACAAAGAAGGTGCGCATACACATGTATAATTACCAGAAAAATTCAAGGTAGGTATGTACATAAATATGTAGTTGTATAACTAAAGGTATGTGCATATATATGTGTGCAAATAATACTGAAGGTTACAATGCACATCTGTAAAATGTATAAAGTGGAAATTAATAAACATGTGTACATCTTACCAAAGCGCTTGAACTACCTGGAGGAACTTGACCAAAAGAAATATTCTTCGCCGGAGAATCGAGAAGAATCCGTGACCAGCTGCCATGCATCTCCGCACTGCCTATCAGCAAAATAGCATAACAGTTATTTAGATCCACCTGATGTAATACTTTGTTATGTAATATAACTTCGGATATATATTGGTATATATAAATATATACCTATATAAATACACCGGTATCTATATATATTTATATATACATAGTATATATACAATGTACATATATGTCTATATACACATATATCAATGTACATATATATATACAGTGAAACATGGGTAACTCGCCCACGGATAGCTCGAACACATGGTTAATTCGAACGGTTTCTTTGGTCCGTTCCCATGTAATGATAAATTGCTATAGATAACTCGAACTCAACACTGTTAATTCGAACTGTTTTTTGCCCGACGGCTACCAAAACGGTTGTTATCGCTTTAGAAAATCACTTTATTCCAAGCCATAGAGGTAAACTTCAACTTTTCGTAATTCATAAGCGTCGTTATTACCATCGGCAAAATATTTCTGTCAACGACTTTTCTAAAGGTTTGGTGAAATTTGATTTATACCAAACATCCGCTTATATTAGCGATATTATAGTAGCGATCGCCCTTCGGAAGCAAGGTAAAGTGAGGTAATCTTTGCATAAACTTCAAGAAAAATCGGCAAAATTGATCATGAGTAAAACGCTCAAAAGAAAAAGATGTCTTTTCTTTTGAGCATTTCAACAACGATCAAGTTTTGCCAATGTCAATCTAAAAAACGTCCTGGCAATAACGTCACCTCAAACAACAAACAAATCTCAAGTGATAAAAAAATCTCTAAACTTTTTGATAAAAACTTTTTAAATTTTACATTAGAAGCATTTAATTTGAAACAAGCCATTTGTGCTTTTGATTTATATTATGGTTTGTATATGTACATGTATCTACTAATAAATAAGTAAATACATGGACTTGTGACAGTGCTCTGATAACTTGAACGCTCTGATAATTCGAACACTTTTGCTCGGTCCCGTGAAGTTCGAGTTATCCATGTTTGACTGTATATATATATATATATATATATATATAGATGCATCTTTGCATATATATATATAGATGCAAAGATGGTTTCAGGTGCAAAGATGCACCCGAGACCATCCAAGACATCATCAGTGGATGCAAGCGGCTAGCAGGAAACGCATACACTGAGCGGCATAATCATGTCGCAGGTGTTGTGTATAGACGTCTATGTGACGAGTATGGCCTTAATAAACCACAACACTGGTGGGAAGCTCCTGGTAAGGTCAATGAAAATGACCGCGCTAAGATCCTCTGAGACTTCTACACCCAGACTGACAAGCATGTCCTGGCAAACCAACCAGATATAGTGGTGGTGGACAAGGAGAACAAGAGAGCTACTATAATAGATATAGCAGTACCCAATGACTATAATGTATCTACAATATAGCCAGCAAAGAAAAAGAAAAGGTGGAGAAATATCTCCCTCTTGGAGAAGAGATTGAAAAATGCTGGGATGTAAGAACAACTGTAATCCCAGTAGTTATTGGGGCACTGGACGCAATAACACCGGCACATGAAATGTGGCTTGCCCAAATACCAACAGCAATCAACTCAGGTGAGTTGCAGAAAAGTGCGCTATTGGGAACAGCTAAGATCTTGAGGCGAGTGCTCAAACTCCCAGGTCTCTGGTAGGAGACCCGAGTTAGAGCAGAAACTACCACCCATACGGATTAACCGGGGTGAGGAAACAATTTTTTTCTATCTATATATATATATATATAACTATAGTGTTGGAATAGGTTAATGTTACTTATTTTTCTTCCAGATTGATGTTTTACTCTGAGGTCACGACAGGTCTGTTTCGTGCTGGTACACTCTTCAGGTGACTTGTGTTAAATGGCTAATGGGATTGCCTCTCCTGGTGTTGTTGGTGGTGTTTGTATCTATATATATTTGGAGCTACGAACACCACCAACAACCCCGGGAGAGGCAATTCCGCCATCCACCTAACACAAGTCACCTGTCACCCGAAGAGTGTACCAGCACGAAACAGACCTGTCATGACCCCAGATTAAAACATCAATCTGGAAGAAAGATAAGTAACATTAACCTATTCCAACACTCTAGTTAATTATAACACTCCGCACTTTTTAGAGCGTAGAGTGCTGTTAGCAGTAGGCCTGAGCACTTATCTATCATATATATATATATATATATATATATATATATATATATATATATATATATATATATATATATATATATATATATTTCTCAAAGTATGTGGATCTGTGTGTCATTCCGGCTATAGCTATAGCGCACGCTGATTACTTTACCAATGTGACCATGCGTTGCCATGCCCCTGATAAGAAATATTTTTCGTAAGGTTCAACACCTATATCTGAGGTCAAGATCAATTCTTCTCACGCGGACAATTATATTGCCTCCGTGAGAAAAGCCTTGACATTATCTCTCTGTTCAGTTGGACAAAGACAAGGCGATATCTCATTTTTACATTTGCAACAATATCAAGAGGTACGAGTATCATCATATTCAAAGTTTTGGTGGATGCTTCTGGTGGAACAGTAACCTTTTTATACACACACTTCTCTGCAGGAATTGTTATCCCACGACCAAACACGAGCAAAGCGATTGTTTGGGAGATTTATGATAAATGCATATGTGCACACAACTCCCGAAAAATTATCTGTTAACTGCCGTGACCAAACCCTTGTACCGAAATCTCTTCAACAAATTCAACCATTTTGTGTAGAGTCGTTCAAGTATAATAATGATACAAAAAACATATAAACCTGTTTAAATATGTTACCAAGTCTTTGAAAGGTTACCGCGAAATCCTAAAACTAACCCATCTGATGGGATGATACATAAATAGACAGACTAATAGGGCCTAAAATCGAAATAGAAACTTGAGAAGCCTTTTTTAATCAAAATTAAGACTGGCCAACAAAACGCCAATAAGGCCATGCGACAGATAGTATAACTATTAAGTCATCCAAATTTCACAAGAAAAATGTGCACATTTCACCAGTCTATGGAATTGTTCAATTGCCGAAGGTTTCTGTAATTAACTTAGAAGTACTGAAAAGTGACTGTTTCTTTTTTGCCAATTTTATTATTCGAATTAATTATTTGATTTTATAAAAAAATTATTATAATCTTTAATTATAAGAATAATCATTAGAATTTACAACATCGAAGTATATAACGATTGCATTGTCTAATTGCCGAAGGTTTCTTTAATTAATGAGACCGTTTGAGGCGTAGACCGATTTACAGGTACGAAAATGTGGTACACAGTTTATCAGCCAATGTTTTTGTCCAATTATCGAAGGTTTCATTAAATTATCTAGAACATTAGCCAGATTTCTATACATCTTTTCTACAAGCTAGGGCCGAACTACAATGCCCCTTTGTGACAAGAATACTTCTTTATTTTACTCCAGTTTGCAGAAAACTTCCAGGCGCGTTAAGGCTAATGCTTGCTTCTGTTACATATCGCTGTCAAAACCATTCTATATTCAACACTTGCCAACTTTCAACTTTCCAACACAACTTTCAAACTGTGCATATTACATGGCAGCTTGCCATTTTACTTTTAATACTGCATTTCAGAGATATAATAAACACATTTCATTATTGCCGTTGTTAGTTAAATTACGTACAGTAGGTTAGGTCTACAACTTTAATTAATATTTATTTTATTGTTGTAAAACATAAGTTTGAGATAGTAGTAGATTAGGTCTGATTTTTATACAACCTCTTGTTTTGCATAATTGACCTTTTGAATTTCATTTCAAAACAACTTGACAACTACCATGGACATACAACCTCCCAGAACACTACGCCGTCGCAGTGGCCATCCATGTGTCTCCCAATTATTACGGAGGAGAAATAGAAGGTCTTCACAGCAACCATCAACATCAAATGCTAATGTTTAACAACACACTACTCAAAATAATAACAACAACTCATCTGATTCAGAGAATTCTTTAGTAGATGTTGTAGGCGAAGCCTACAACATCTACTAAAGAATTCTTTTTTCTTTTTTCCGATATCACTTTGGTCGTGGGCTGTATGACAGGGGAACTTCTAGTTATTAATTCGATATACAGTCAAACATGGATAACTCGAACTTCAAGGGACCGAGCAAAAGTGTTCGAATTATCAGAGCGTTCAAGTTATCAGAGCACTGTCACAAGTCCATATATTTACTTATTTATTAGTAGATACATGTACATATACAAACTATAATATAAATCAAAAGCACAAATGGCTTGTTTCAAATTAAATGCTTCGAATGTAAAGTTTAAAACGTTTTCATGAAAAAGTATAGAGATTTTTCTATCACTTGAGATTGGTTTGTTGTTTGAGGTGATGTTATTGCCAGGACGTTTTTCAGATTGACATTGGCAAAACTTGATCGTTGTTGAAATGCTCAGAAGAAAAGACATTTTTTTCTTTTGGGGTTTTACCCACGATCAATTTTGCCGTTTTTTCTAGAAGTTTATGCAGATTACCTTACTTTACCTGGAATTCGTTAAGAGCAACACTCCGAGGCAGTTCAATTAGAAGTTTTACGAGGTTTTACGGTACATTCTATATCACTCACGCTTTTTTAATAGATACTTATTGAATGTACACACGTATTCTGTGTTTAGGTCAAACGATGAATAGTTTTTTGTAGCTCAGACAACGTATACGTTTAATTACAACATTTTTTAAGACGTTTTAAACATTCAACATTCCGACGTTGATTCAACACGGAATCAACGTCGGAAAACTATTCATCACGGGCTAGCCGAGTCACGCACTCAAGGATTTTCGCCACGCACATACAAAACAACATGCGATTTTTGTTTTGTATGTGCGTGGCAAAAATTCTTGCGCGCGTGACCCGGCTAGCCCGTGCTATTCATCGTATCGCAGTATAAATCAAATTTCACCAAACTTTTAGAAAAGTCGTTGACAAAAATATTTTGCCGATGGTGGTAATAACGACGCTTATGAATTACGAAAAGATGAAGTTTACCTCTATGGCTTTGAATAAAGTGATTTTCTAAAGCGAAAACAACTGTTTCGGTAGCTGTTGGGCAAAAAAAACAGTTCGAATTAACAGTGTTGAGTTCGAGTTATCTATAGCAATTTATCATTACGTGGGAACGGACCAAAGGAAATGTTCGAATTAACCATGTGTTCGGGCTATCCGTGGACGAGTTATCCATGTTTGACTGTATTTAGAAAGAAAATATACCCTTTTTCATTTTACGTGAATACTATTTCAAGTATACTTGATGTACTGACAGACACTAATATATAGTATGCTTGATGTACTGACAGAAACTAATATATAGTATGCTTGATGTACTGACAGATACTAATATATAGTATACTTGGTGTACTGACAGATACTAATATCTGGTATACTTGGTGTACTGACAGATACTAATATATAGTATACTTGGTGTACTGACAGATACTAATACATAGTACGCTTGATGTACTGACAGACACTAATATATAGTACACTCGATGTACTGACAGACACTGATATATAATATACTTCATGTACTGATAGACACTAATATATAATATACTTGATGTACTGACAGACAGTAATATATAATATACTTGATGTACTGACAGATACTAATATATAATATACTTGATGTACTGACAGATACTAATATATAGTATACTTGATGTACTGACAGACACTAATATATAGTACACTTGATGCACTGATAACTAGCATAGTTTTGGTAAAAATGTTCCAGAGAGTCATGACTCCACTGTCCCTTGACTACAAACAACAAGCACAAAATCTATTTGATTCTATGCGACCTACCAAAATATAAGTGTCCATCCTCAGTTGCGAATGCCATCTTACCATCTTCAATCGGAGATTTGGCAGTTACGATGGAGTCACCAGGCAGTGCCAAACGACTTTCCGCAACTGTCTGAAACTGAACATGCAGTAGCTGTCAGCAGATATCAAATATTAAATGCTTAAAAAAATTAAAACCAAAAGATCTAACCAGTATGAAGCCATATAAAAATTATTATCCAAAATATGAAAAGGAAATATGAAGTGATAAACGACTTCAAGGAGAGACTGTAAAAAGACAAATAGAACCATCGACAATACGAAAATGAAACGTTTGACCATTTGAAAATAAAACACGTGAAAATAAAGCTATTCACCTGGAACATGTGAGCAACAAGTGAATAATCGTGTTGAATTACCTCAAAAAACTGAAGATATACTTTGTTGAGAAACAGTTGAACTCTCTTTAAAAAAAGTACTACAAAGATAGCAGTAGGTTGATGTAGTAACAATCAACCATTGGTAAAAAAGGATGATCTTAACCTTTTCCAGAAATTTTAAGAAATGGAACTGAATGACCCAATAACCTTTTCTGGAGTGAACTTTTAAAATTGAAGTATATTAATAGTAGTTCTTTTATGTAGATGTGATGGAGAGCTACGAATTCTATTTGATAAGTAAAAACAAGTATGATAACTTCGGTTTAGGTTCTGAGCTACTACAGCCAAATCTGTCCTTAGCTTCTCAGGTGGATATACAATTTTGACATGAGGTAGACATACGAGGTAGACATACGAGGTAGACATACGAGGTAGACATACGAGGTAGACATACGAGGTAGACATACGAGGTAGACATGCGAGGTATACATACGAGGTAAACATACGAGGTAGACATACGAGGTAGACATACGAGGTAGACATGCGAGGTAGACATGCGAGGTAAACATACGAGGTAGACATACGAGGTAAACATACGAGGTAGACATACGAGGTAGACATACGAGGTAAACATACGAGGTAGACATACGAAGTAGACATATATGAAAAAACTATAGTTGTTTGTTGGAACAAATATTCTTACATTATACTGTTTTTCATTTAATTACATAACTGCAAAGCTCAGAAACAATTGGATTTGAAAATACTCCAGCTTTACCACAAATGTATTACATTAAATAAGTAAAAGGCTATGTCATCAACAAAACTATAATAAAAAAATGAAATGAAACAATAATCTTATTACAATAATAGTTTTTATTTTCATTTTACTTTAACTTGATGACCCAAACATATACACAGAACTAATCTAGCATGCATGACATCGACAGTAAATAAACATATCTATTTATGTTTTTATTTCTATTTTAGATATTTTTACATTTTATTTTCAATTATAAAAATTTAATTATCAATCAAATTTCGTTTGTAATGATCACTTTCACTTTTATTTTCAGAATACCATCAGCTTTAAAATTTTTATTTTTAAACTATTTCAAAGATTTTTGCTTTCTTTTTTTGTTATTTGTTGTTTTAATTCTAAGGAAAGCATAGATGCTATCAGAGAGCACTTTATAATTTAGCTGCTTCATCAAAATGAAGTTTAAAAAATTGAATGTTTCAGTTCAAATTGTGTCAGGCAACTCACCAGGCACCAAAACTAACCGCGTCAAGATAACTTGCTACACGAAACAGAAGGCAACAAACAGCTCACAATATATCAATCAGTTCTGATAGAGCAACCTCAACGCAGCACAAATTTTTCTTATTAGTAAGTCTTGTTTGTCTCTGTCTTGCCCTGATTAGCTAGTACTGCAAAAGCTGGCTTTCATAGAAAGCCAGGAGACTAGCTAACAGTTCTCTCTATATGAACAGGGGTGAATTGGTTGTTGTGGTTAGTAGCTTCAGTGAGGAGAGCAGAATGAGTGAGCTAAGCTATTGAGTTGTGGTGCCTTTGCTGACAAGAAACCTTCATCGTGTTGTGGTTGGGGCATATGAGACCATCGCAATGCAAGGAGGGAGGTGATTGGCTTGCGCAGAGGTTGGCAGTACGGAATGCCATTTGATGGGTGACAGTAGTCTGCTGTGGGTGTGTAATCAGTGCAGTGGTGAAGGCTGGTGACAAAGGAAGGTTGGTGTGCCAATACTGCAGCTTGGTGCTGCATAACAAAATCTTTGCTATTTTGCTGACACGCTGATCTTATTGAGTATAAGTTGATGAGTAAAGATCGTCAAAATTGGTCGAAACAGTCCAAACTCCTTAGAGCACTCCTGTTGGCTAGCTCAGCAGTAAAAAACCGGTTGAAAATTATGTAATGCTTTTCTAGAGAAGTGCGCTGTATGTGTTTTTTTTGGAAAGCTTTTTAGCCTTTGCTGGGAAAGTTGAAGTTGTAATTGTTCAGCATATTTCACAGAAACTTTCTAACTTAAATGTTTTAAAGATGAGAAACTATAATTGTTTTACAGGCCATCTAATTATAATATTTACCGTGAACTTATCCTCTACAGGGACTTTCTGCTTGTCCTTTCCAGAATCCTTCTTTTGAGTCACTTCCACAATTGTGTGCTTCTTCGGCTGTACGACGTGCAAACACCCATGAAGCCAAGTCATGAGCAGAATTTCTTTTTCATTCTGGAATCTGAAACAAATGGCATGACATAGAACAAGGCAAACTTTTCAAAATGGTTGCTAAGGTGAGATGTTCCAGAACCTTTGGCTTAAGCCAGCCAGAATTGATAGAGACATTAACATAAACAAATTTGGACTTGGTGAGCAAAACTACCAACACAGCTCGAATGAGATGTCAATATTTAAATCAGATATATCTTTCAGGCAATGAATACATTAAGCAAGAAGGGAGGTTGCAATGCATACTAGTGACATACAATTAGATCTCAAAATGAGGCCTACGAATATCTTCCACAGTGCATGTCTTCTGCACCAGACATAGGTTTTCCAATACTAGCTTTTCCTAGCCTCTGCTGCATGCATAAATTTTGCAGAGCACGTCTTCGGCAGTACACATGTCACCTGCAGAGCGTATGTCTTCCCCAGTACACATATATTTGGCAGTGGCATATCTTCAGCAGTGCCTCTGGCAGTACACATATCTTCTGCAGTACACATAATTATCTTCTGCAGTACACATATCTTCTGCAGTACACATATCTTCTGCAGTACACATATCTTCTGCAGTACACATATCTTCTGCAATACACATATCTTCTGCAGTACACATGTCTTCTGCAGTACACATATCTTCTGCAGTACACATATCTTCTGCAGTACACATATCTTTGGCAGTGGCATATCTTCAGCAGTGCTTCTGTCAGTACGCATATCTTCTGCAGTACACATACCTTCTGCAGTACACATACCTTCTGCAGTACACATACCTTCTGCAGTACACATACCTTCTGCAGTACACATATCTTCAGCAGTGGGTATATCTTTGGCAGTGCGCCTATCTTCAGCAGTACACATATTTTCGGCAGTACACACATCCTCGGCAGTGCACATGTCGTCTGCATATCTTATTCAAAGCAAATGACAAAGAAGTAAAAATCGGATTTCCATAACTCACTTGTATAGCAGCGTCTGACTTGCGATATCAAACACGAGTAGCCCATCATGAGCATTACCATGCACAAATATGGCTGTCACGTCATGAACATTATCAACTTGCAAAGCCTGTATCACCATCTCCTCGTAACCGGCAATCTGACGACAGTCTATTATCTCACCAACGTCGAACTGTGACACTGTCAATAAAGACGAGAGAATGAAAATGTGATCATGTGTTACATTGTCGCTAGAATTGATAATGTGAGCTAAAGTGGCAAGCAGATAGTACACTACTAGTGTCATACCACCATTGAGAGCTGTCAGCAAGAGTGTGACACTGTCAACTACGGTGTCACGCAGTCAGCTAAGTTGTCACATAGTCAGTCAAGATGTGACCTTGTAACTTTAAATTATAATCAGGAGAGAAAAAGTGGAGTTAAATCAATCATTAAATTAGCTATTGTTTTGAAAATAGTTTAAAATGGGAAGATTATCGCCACGCCTGCTAATCTGATTAAAAATCTAATTTAAAATATTCAAAAATTAAAAATTAATGAACTAATCTGATAACAAATTAATTAAAGTAGAAATAAAAAGTATATACAATTGAGGCGTTACATGAACATGTAAGCGTAGAAGTACAGCCATAAATATATCTTAATTATTCATAGATAAACACTCATGTGACTTACAAGAGAAAATGTAGATCTTGGGAACAATCCTGGTAGTTGCTACAATTTCCTTTGGATCATCCATTGGATCCTTCGCAGCCAGAAGATGGAATGAGTCATCTTTGAGAAGGTCAGGTGGTGTGTATCTCATCTGTATGTTGCCATCTGTTGAATTAGTCAACCATTTATAAACTATCAGCAGAAATATTATGTACCTTTTTCAATTTTAAGAAAGTATAATTTTAATTTACTAAGGTCGTTATAATTATAATATAAACATTTAATCATATTATAAAATATTACGATTCTTGGACTATGAATTTGATTGACATGAATCATGAATGCTTCATATAAACTCCGGCAGTCAAACTACAGCACATGAGACTGGGGGCCGAGTTCCATTGATGCTGGTAGCCACCTGGTAGCCAGCACATGCTATTGCAAAACCTATTTGTCCGTGATTGCTTGGTCAGCACAAGCAAGCATATATAAAACCGTATCGAGATATTTTTGCCATTATTCGAACGATGAAAGTGTGAAAGAAAGTTTTGTAAATGCGTAGTGATTTAAGTTGAACGCTGTGTGTTAGAAATGATTTTGTGTGGAGACAAATATTTGCCTAACTTGACAATATAATAAAAAAATATACAATACATATTAGTGTACTCCGACCACCTCAAATATACTACACATATTAGTTTGACTACCTCAAATATTCAAAAGATGTTTGTACACTATTTGTTTTATTACATTTTTCAAAAGAAAAAGCTGGGTAAGGAAGTGTAATTTACCTTCCATGTTGATGAGTACCGCCTTTCTAGATACAGTGAGGATAAAGTGGTGGTCATTGGGAACCACCTCAATCATGGCCACACAGGATCCAATATGGTCATTAGGCATCTCAAATATGAGATAAGTTCCGACTCCTTCAAGCTGAGGATGGGGGCAGACAAATGAGTTCAAATTTGGCCCTGACAAAAGATGAGAGATCAACTCAATGGATGCCTTAACACGCCTTCTTTTCATAAAGAAGAAACGGACGTGGTAACCGCTTGACAAACCTTTCTCGTAGATCCCATTCACAAAGTTTTTGAGAAGTTCAGAGCCAGGAGCGAATGACAGAATCCTGCCGAGTACAACAGGCCCGAGCATTTTGGGATATGCAGAGGCAAGAGAGGAAGTCAGCAAAAATGATCGAATGACTATCTGGAAAGGATTTTTCAGATTTCCTATAGAATTAAAAGAACATAGTAGTTAAATGTAATGAAAAATGCAATAAAATAGATTATTTAATATTCTGATACAGCTGCTGCTCGTGCATATAAAACTGATTTTAAGCCAAACAAACTTATTCGCTTATAAAATTGATCAATTAAGCAGAAACTTATGATGAAACCTGAGTCAATAACTTCATCCTTATCCTTTCCAATGGCCTTCTGATTGTCAAACGTTATTCCGTCTGCAATCTCATAGATCTCTGACCACGAGTACATGCTGAAAAGCCCTGTCAGTCCCTCAATGTTACCAAACACCTAAAAAGAGAAAAAAACAAACCTATCAGCCATTTTTTTAACAAGTAGTGTTTTCAGCCTGAGGAACGAATCAAATTATATACATGTACGATGTATAATGTATTCTATATAAAACTATTTTCTCCAACATGCAACCTGCTTCAACGAATCAGGTATATCATAAAACAAAGTATCTTGGTAAGAAGATGTTTGACTGTAATCTTTCTCTTTATTTAATCTAAATGTGAAGTTTGAAAAGAAGCAGACTACAACAAAAGGCACTGGGCGGCTAAAATATTTAAAAGTCAATTTAAAGACATTAGAGTCACCTTAGATGTGTCAGAGTCACCTTAAATGTGTCAAATTCACTTCATATGTGTCATAGTCACCTTAGATGTGTCAGAGTCACCTCAAATGTGTCAGAGTCACCTCCGAAGTGTCACAGTCCTCTTAAATATGTCAGAGTGACCTCAAATGTGTCAGAGTCACCTCAAGGGTGTTAGAGTCACCTCAGATGTGTCACAGTCATTTAAGACATGTCAGAGTAACCACAAATGTGTTGCAGTCACTTCAGATGTGTCAGAAACTACTCAGAAGTGACATAGTCACCTCTTGGAAAAAGTCTTCGATCCGGTCCAACTTAATGAGCAAAGTTGGCAGCTGTCCTAACTTTCTTAGGTTAGGCTTCTTGTTCTCCAGAATATTGGGCATTGCGGGCACGTATCTATCCTCCTCTGACTCAGGAGAGTCTAGCTTCAGTTTCTTCATCAGCTTATCAGTGTAAGTAAAGGGTTTTTTTTTTCCAGCCCATTTACCTGCCAACATTAACTACCAAACAACCATTTCATGACTTGTGCTAAATACAACCAATACAGACGAAAAGCACTCATAATCAGTTTCATTCACATATACAAATGGAGCTTTCTGAAAATCATATATGAACACCGAATTCAAATTTACTGTCCTTCATCAAAGAAAACTACTCTATACAAACACAGAAAGACATCAAATGCAGCTACAACAATATACCTAAGAAATAATCAACCATTGAAGCCCTCAATATATCACAAAGTTCAGTGGCACTTGGTGTGCTTTCATCTTCCCTCTTGTATTCTTGAAATGGAAGTTCTTCTTTGAACATGGTGTCACCAACCTCAACAAACTGCCTGTGATACCATGCAATCACCTGTAAGAAAGCGAACACATTTATGGATTTGAATGCCAATCGCAAGGTTTTAATTGAATAACTAAGGTGGAAGACTTAATGCTTGGTGTCTATAACATGACAATGCTTTTATTATAATATTTTGCTTCCATATCATTACAATAGTTGGTATTATAATATTTTGTATGCGTCTATAATACCAAAACAGTCATTATTATGTTTGCATTCACAACATTATAATATTTGTTTTATGATAATAAACATCATGATATCAATTCCATGTTTATACCTACTAATAACATGATATCAACTTTATGTTTATATCTACTAGTAACATGATATCAACTTTATGTTTATATCTACTAGTAACATGATATCAACTCTATGTTTATATTTACTAGTAACATGATATCAACTCTATGTTTATATCTACTAGTAGCATGATATCAACTCTATGTTTATATCTACTAGTAACATGATATCAACTTTATGTTTATATCTACTAGTAACATGATATTAACTCTATGTTTATATGTACTAGTAACATGATATTAACACTATGCTTATATCTACTAGTGACATAATATCAACTCTATGTTTATATCTACTAGCAATATAATATCAACTCTGTGTTTATACCTATTAGTAGCATGATATCAACTCAATCTTTATGTATACTAATAACATGATATCAACTCTATGTTTATATCTACTAGTAACATCGATAATAACATTGATAGTAACATGCTATCAACTCAATGTTTACATCTGCTAGTAACATGATATCAACTCTGTGTTTATACATACTAGTAACATGATATCAACTCTATGCTTATATCTACTAGTAACATGATATCAACTCTATGTTTATATCTACTAGTAACATGATATCAGCTCTATGCTTATATCTACTAGTAACATGATATCCACTCAATGTTTATATCTACTAGTAACATGATATCCACTCTATGTTTATATCTACTAGTAATATGAAATCAAATCTATGTTTATATCAACTAGTAACATGATATCAACTCTATGTTTATATCTACTAGTAGCATGATATCAACTCTATGTTTATATCTACTAGTAACATGATATCAACTCTATGCTTATATCTACTAGTAACATGATATCAACTCTATGTTTATAACTGATAGTAGCAGGATATCACCTGTAGGTTTATATTTAACAGCATTGGATTAAAAACTCTACGCTTTAAACTACTATCAAAAACTCATAAGCCTAATGTTTGTATTTACTAATACTAGATGTTAGGTTTTCATCTACCTTAACTTTAGTGTAGTTGGACTGTAAATACTTGAAATACATTTATACATTTCATGTTCATAACAAATGAGTTTGTTGTGCTTCAGTCATTTTGGCTGTATTTAAATTTATTGAAGGATTTTATTGAATGAAGATGTGAAATACTCTTTTCTGTTAGTCATCTGCTATTTTTGCCTGTCTCCTATTTGCTATAAAATGGTGTAGCCCCGCTCTGAAATTTGTAACCTTAGCAAAAACAACTACCACTATAGGAGATAAAAAACCCATAAGAGGACTGCCCCACCACTGCTAACCTTTCCTCCATTGGCCTCACGGGTGACCATGTAGTCTTGTACCGAATTTCTGATGCGGGCCCAAAGAACGGCAGGAAGGCGTCGGAGTGGTGGTACGTGGTACTGGAAAACATCGTTGAGCACTTCGTCATCCAGAGAAATGAGATCTACCAACTCATTCTCAGTAAGGCCGAGGTTGGAGAGGTGCAGATAGGCAAACAGCCTGTGTACGAGAAGGTCTCCTATAACAATTAACTAGTAATGATATATACAAGTCTGTATAACAGCAAGTCTTATATAACAGTAAATCATCATTAGATAGCATATAATTATATATACCAGCCAGTCTGCTGTGGGAGCATAAAAGAATGATTGCAGTGCGTTAGACTGAATTTAACTATTCAGAAGAAGGATGCAGGTTGGTTCTGAGATAACAAAAAAGAAACAGAAATTACAGCAGTCGTCTATGACTATGACTGAAAACAGAATTTCAGAACTGAAGCATTCAATAAACTTAAATAATGCTCAAATAACCAAATCATAAACTCTGCTGATACAAACAAAACATAAATTTATTTTAAATACATAGAGTTCAATAATGGCAAGATTAAGGTCAACAAAAAGCTTTTACCTGGATATAAGTAAAGACAAACACTGAGCTAATAACTTTCTATTAGTAGAGAAAAGTGTAGGGTTGATATCGTTTTAGTAGTAGATACAAACAGAGTTGATATCATGTTATTAATAGATATAAAGATAGAGTTCACATCATGTTACTAGTAGATATAAACATAGAGTTGATATCATGTCACTAGTAGATATACACATAGAGTTGATATCATGTTACTAGTAGGTGTAAACATAGAGTTGATTTCATGTTACTAGTAGATATAAACATATAGTTGATATATTGTTACTAATAGGTATAAACATAGAGTTGATTTCATGTAACTAGTAGATATAAACATAGAGTTGATATCATGTTACTAGCAGATGTAAACATAGAGTTGATATCATGTTACTAGTAGGTATACACATAGAGTTGATATCATGTTACTAGTAGGTATACACATAGAGTTGATATCATGTTACTAGTAGATATACACATAGAGTTGATATCATGTTACTAGTAGGTATAAACACAGAGTTGATATCATGTTACTAGCAGATGTAAACATAGAGTTGATATCTTGTTACTAATAGGTATAAACATAGAGTTGATATCATGTTACTATTATATACAAGCATAGAGTTGATATCATGTTACTAGTAGGTATAAACATAGAGTTGACATCATGTTTCTAGTGTATATAAACATAGAGTTGTTATCATGTTACTTGTAGATATAAACAATAGAGTTGACATCATGTTACAAGTAGATATAAACATAGAGTTGATATCATGTTACTAGTATATATAAACATAGCTGATATCATGTTACTAGTAGATACAAACAGAGTTGATATCATGTTATTAATAGATATAAATATAGAGTTCACATCATGTTACTAGTAATTATAAACATATTTATATTATTCACTAGTATATTATGTCAAATATTCAAGTACAATCATGACATAATATTCACGAGTTCATATTCTGTCACTTGTACATATAAACATAGAGTTGGTGTCCTGTTATTAGTACATATAAACAGGGTTAATATCATGTTACTAGTAAATATAAACAATGAGTTGATATCATCTTACTAGTAAGCATGAGCATCACCTAGACAGCTGATATATAAAATGTTATTAATGTTTTTAAAGCGCTATACTGTCCCACAAATAAATAAAGTTTAAATATAGAAAATCTATAAAACCAGTATCAAGCCAACCAAAATATCACATGCGTGATCACAAGAACTGACCAGAATAGAAACACAAATAATTAAACAGTTTATTAAAAGGGTATGTTATCTTATTTTTAGAACAAACCAAAACATACCATTTTTCTTTTTTAGTTCATTGTAGATGTAACGAATGCACTTCACAGGAGAGTTGATTTCAAAAAGCAGCTCCTTTAACTTTGTGTCCTCCATATAAGATCTCATCTTAATCACCACATCAAAGATCAGCTTGATATAAAGAGGACTTGTATTAGCATCTTCGTTAAACCTGGCAGCAAAAGCCAATACAGTTTATATCTACTAGTAACAAGATACCAACTATATGTTTATAACTACTTAAAAGGACATCAACTCTATGTTTATATCTATTAGTAACATAGTATCAACTTCATGTTCATTTATATTAGTAATATGACATCAACTTTATGTTTATATCTACTAGTAACAGAGTATCAGCAACGAGCAGTATTAGAAAAAGTCAGTCACCTCCCGGAGACGATGTTAAACTGGTCCGGAGTAAGTTGTCTCTTACATGCCACAAGCCAGTCCTTCATCAGCTTCATGGCAAGGTCTGTTTCAAGAATTTTCACCTGCAGATCAAACCATCAGCATAAGACAAGGCTAGAAATACCAGTCATTCAGACAATCTTTCTAATTTTTCTTTATATTTCAACTTACAAATCTAATCACTCACCTCTACGTACTGTTTCTGGCTGTAAGGCCTCAATCTGATCAAGTCAAGGATGTTGTGGTCCTTGGGCAATGTTGAAACTATCAGCTTGACATTAGAAGGTAACCTAAGAGGCAGCCAGGCAAGTGTGTGGGCCTAAAATAAAGAAGACCGGTTCCTGTAGGAGTATTTGAAGACAGGTAAGCACATTTGAGGACAATTAATTTTCTTAGAATAAAAATTACAGACATTTCATTATCAAAATGTTGAAGCAGCCAGGGCACAGCCGAAATATCAGTCTAAGTATAATTTTATTGTTGACCTGCCATAGTTTACCATAAACAGTGAAGTTACTGCAATCTTTACTATACAGTGAAGATATTCCAGGTTACGACATCTCTGTTATATAATTTTTTCGCCTTGTATTGTCAGACACAATGTTTTTGATCTCGGCCATATGAAATTTTTCCTCTTTACGATATCAATGAAAATCTTTCTCGAAATTAAAATTTGACAGATGGTGTGCTGAATACACTGAAATAACGAACATGCCGATATGCTATTTGTTGAAATCCCTCTCATAATGCCAGAAAGAGATTCGATGCTCACTCTCTTTCAGCCCAGCGTCATTCGCTATAAGTTATAATAAAAACGAATCTATAAACAGGTGAAAACAATTTAGATGGTGACAAGGCTGAAGTTCAGTATAGTAAAATTAATATTAAAACTTAGCTTTAAGTATGAGCTTCGTAAGCTGAAATCATTTAGCTAAATTCAATTTCTCTGTTACGCATTTGCCTCGAAGGTAAGAACTCCCCATGGTACGTAATGCACGTAGTACATCTAACAACAACAAACTAACCTAATATTCTACTAGTAACCAGCAAATGTGCCTGACACAGTCACATACAATTAATAAAACTATAGGATTAGATTACAGTCGACATTATAGCGAGTATACAAATCTTTTAATTATAATCTTGATACCTTTCCGTAAGCAGAAAGTTGATCAAGTGAGTCAAGAAAGATCACAACTCTGTAGTTCGTAGGAATAGAGATGAGGGTGAAGAGGAGTTTCTGCATCGGGTCCTCTGTCTGTGGTGGCACAAACCTGCCGAGAACAAGAAGATTCACTATGGCTAGATAGGTGCAATAACAGCAAGGAGACGCTGATTAAGATATGAGACCCTAAAGTCAACAGACTCATCTCTATCTTAAACCATAACTGTCATGTACAACTGTTATCATATTTCCTAGGTAAATCAGACACGCTGATTTCAATTTTGTACTCAAAATAAAGATTGGTCCACTAACCTTCAAAGTCATAAAGGCTTTTTTAAAGCATTTTAATAACCGTCTCGAAAACAACACAATCGGCATAACATGCTCTGCCAAAAATATATGTGACGTAGCCTAGATTTTTAGGAATGGAAGTAACAGGGTGTTTAGTCCAACTTAGAATGATAGAGATGAGTGTCTTAAAACCCATTATTATCGCAAGTCTGATTATAAAATAATCTGTCTTTTATGAAAGGTAGATAAACTATTTAACATTGCTCGCAGCTTGTGACATGATGTTTAATAGGCTAAACGCTGAGAAAAATGAGCTCAAAAAAGCGCGATTTTATCACAAGCTAGCGTTGTTATTGCAATTTTTTGAGCTCATTTTCAAATATGCAATGTTAAATAGCTTATCTACTTTTCAGAAAAAACTGAGATTATTTTGAAGGCTGAATTTAGATAATAATGGGTTTTAAGACACCCATCTCTATCATTCTAAATTGGACTAAACATCCCTAACTTCCGTTCCTAAAAGCTAGGCTATGTCACATATCTATGGGCGGAGCTTGTTGCGCCGATCGTGTTGTTTTTGAGACCGATATTAAAACGCTGTAAAAAACCTTTATTATTCTGAAAGATAGTGGACCAATCTTTATTTTGAGTACAAAATCGGAATCAGCGTGTCTGATTTACCTAGTAATTACGATAAAAGTTGTACGTGACAGTTATGGTTTAAACATGACAGCCAGAATGGTTAAAGATTAAAGTCAACAAAACTTGATCGCGTTTAAAACACTCGACTATCGACTATATCATAGTAAGAAACTTACCTTAGTGTACCAAACGGTGCAAACCTGTGTCAGTCCGTGTTGTTTCACTTGGCGATAAACCTTTTTAAAATCTTTTTATTTATTTGTATTACAACAACTAAAAACCTTTATAATTTTTGCCTTATGATGCCAACACTGAAACAAACTAAAATCATACAATCGTATACCAAATAATTTTTCGTTGTAATCGTAGCCAAACAGACATTATTTAGCCATTACTTTCATTTTGATGAAAGTAATGGCTAAATAATGATTTCACATTTACATTTAAATACCTTTACAGTTTTATTTATCCTCCTAATTTACTTTAACAAAACACTTCTTCCATGATATGAAATTTAAAAGTTACAGTTGTTTAAAGAAGTTTGAAAACCTTTACAGTTGTTTTCTTTTTTTTTAATTCATTTGAACTGCACAAAAAACCCCGTTCCAAAAATATGAAATTTAAAGGTTGTGGTTGTTTAAAAAAGTTTGAAAACCTTTACAATTGTTTTCTTTTCATCTTAATTCATTTTAACTGCACAAAAAACCCTGTTCCCATGATGTGAAATTTAAAAGTTAGAATGGTACATGTTGTATATGTTAAATAAAAATAAATTATTAGCTATTATAGTTGAGTAATTATGATGGAATCTGTATTACTATTTTAAGACAAAAATTGGTGCTTGGCACATACTTTATTAGTCATCATAAGTACTATTTTGTAGACTCTTTTCTACTGCTCACTTTCTGTTATCAGTTCGTAAAGATCAAAGAGTGTCAAAGTGGCAGTCAAATAGAGGCGGCGTTCAATTAAAGGACAGCGCTGTAATTTCAACCTAAATCCTATAGTAGCTCTCTATAAGAAGCGGAAGACAAATAAAGGTTTTACAGTATTTGCAAGCAATAGATATCAACTTATAGAAAAATTGCTCAGCTTCACAAAGCATATTTATTTAGGGATCTACGACAATTTGGAAGCAAGTTATAGCAACGTTATTGCTTACATATCCAAGGTTAAAATAGCGTAACTTATTGCGTCGGTACGCTGGGCATTGCCAAGCCGAATGCGCTCGGCAGTGAAAGGGTTAAACAACATGTGCTGAACATGACTTCTGGTGCAAAGACTAGAAATTGCTAAAAATCCTGCTGTGTATCAAAGCATTCATCAGTGGAGGTTTGGCTGTACTTAGATGCAGTACAGGAAGAATTCCATTTCATGTATACATATGTATATGTCCTAATAGAAATTATATATATGTATAAATACATATTTTTCCATTCATCAACTATGATGGTATATACAAACAGACATACATATGAACATGGATGCACACGTTCGTAGATACATATGTATGTATGAACGTATGAAGCCTTTCAAATGGAGCAGTGAAACTCACTTGCAATAGGTAGATAGCTGTGTAGTGATGCTGTGTATGAGGGAGCCAATGTTTGTCGAGTCAGGAGTTGTCCCAAGGAATCGTCTTACCACCACAAGGTCATCCTCTCCAGTATCCCCCAACCAGTCATAGACTCTTATAGATGCCACAGCCAACAGGCTGGTTTTACCAAAGCCCGAGTCACCATACATGGTGAAGGGAAAGGAAGATCTGTGGATCACAAGCATTTTTACCTGCCGTGTCTGTATTTCTTTAGGTAAAAGACTGAACAATCTCTATATATAAATCTCAAACTTTGGGCGTCTGTCTGTATGTAGTTAAGTATGTCCAGCTATAACTATTAAAATCTTGGAATTAACCGCCCACATTCTGCTGGATTTAAACTCACGAAGACAGCAACTGCAGGTTTGTAATCCAACTGTATAACCACAAGTCTACAAAGGCTCTTTTAATTCATAGATCTTACTATATAACGTATACACCCTTTTCCTAATTTCACATGCTAAATGATGTATTAATTGAAAGTTTATGAACTCTATGAAACACAATGTTTTTTCGTCCTCGCCGTATTAGGGCTAATTTGTTTACCGCAAAATAATAGCTACAATAAATTCTCTCGAAAATAAAATTTGGCGATTGTATTTCAGTTCTACGTCATCCGTTATGGTAAAAACAGGTTCGCAAACAGATGAGTGATAAAATTTTGGTTAAAAGTTTACCAAAATGTATACATAAACTTCATTCAAGTATGTTCTTAGTAGCTAAATTCATATAAGTTAGATTCAGTGCTTATGTTACACATTTGTCTGGAGGGTAAAAACTCTACACGTAGTACATTGTAATGTTACATTTTCTTGCAGATCATAACCGCAAAATGCACCAAAGTTATTCTAGGTAACTATAGTTACTAAGGCTAACATATTGTTTTGTTATTATGCTTTAATGATGATGGTTATGGTGATTTTTATCAGGAGGCGTTTGCATTAGGTAATTACTATGGGTTTCTATGCCACTCTATATGTCTACACAATATTTTCCTTTCATGATGCCAACACTGAAACAAACTAAAATCATACAATCGTATATCAAATAATTTATCATGGTAATCATAGCAAAACAGACTATATTTAGCCATTACTCGCTAATGATTTCACTTTTACATTTAAACACCTTCACAGTTTTATTTTTCTTTCTAATTCATTTCAACAGAACACTTCTTTCATGACATGAAATTTATGTTAGTTGTTTAAAAAAGTTTGAAAACCCCTACAATTGTTTTTTTTCTCTCAACTCATTTTAACTGCACGCAAAACACTTTTCCCATGATATGAAGTTTAAAAGTTAGATTGATAAATGTTGTATAAATTAAATAAAAATCAATTTTCTGTCCGAACACTTATTAATTACCTGGGCAACCCCAGGCATTCAGCTAGTGATTATATAAAGTCGCTTTGTGAAAAAGCCATTCTAGAGGCCGAAATAAATGTATACTACATATCTATGGGTGAATGAATTTTAAAAATATTTTTAGTGTCTATAAAAGATATTAATATATATCTTTTGTAGAACAATATTATTATATCTCTTTTATTTATTAATAAATAAAATATATTTATTTTATATTCATTTACTGAAAAATTAGCAGAGCTGCAGTTCGAAATTGTTTAGCTTGCAGACAATTGTTCAGTCACGACAACCAATCACAGCAGATCAAGTGCACAGTTCCACTTCCTCACACACAACAAGTTTAGTTTCACTTTGCGAATACAAATACAAATTTTATTAATTTTTTTAAATGCACCGATAACTGATCAGAATAACCTATTCATTTTCGAGAATAATGTTTAGTGCCAGTATAGATTGGTCAAAGTGTGCGCTTTCGACACAAATCAGTCTTCACAAAAACTGACCGTGAATTCATAGAACCATTTATCAGCTAGTATGGGAACAACTGAGATGTCTAGAAAAAGATACTGCTACAGTGTAAATAAACAGGTAATAATTTTCTTTTTGTAGCAAGCAGCTTGGAGAGTTTTCTCCTCTCATTTAATCAGTTAAGGAAACAGCTTAGCTCGAGAAAAGGTTATTGAGGCAGCCAGGCTTTCAAAAGATTCATAAAATACACGTTTACAGACCAATATAGAAAAGGATAGTGACTATTTGGCATAAATTGTACAGTTCTACGAGTGTTTGGAAGTTTTTTTGCATCAAATATAAATAATGTTAAAAATAACAGGTTTTCTGAAGTCATCTTCGCTACAGCCATTTCAGCAAGTGGGAGAGTCAAAGCAAGCAAGAAGACTCACTCTGAATGGATATATTTTCTAATGGCATTCATGATGTCATCCCTTCCCTGAAAGGTTTTGTTCTTCGCAATGGCCTGGTGATCATGCTCCGCTATTTCTGTCAGCAAGTTGGCTTGAGAGTTTTGTTTTAGAGAATTCTTTTTCTCTGCAGCCTGTAGATGGTGTAGTGGGTATAAAACTTTCCAACCAATAAAATATACTCAGTGTATTTACCTGACAAATAGCAAAGTGACAAGAATTCTGAATAACAAGAAAACCGATGAACGTACAAGCAAAGTTTTGCTGATGATCACGTCAGCATATGAACAGTGCTGAAAAGAGCTTAAAATTATTTCATATTTCACACATAAAAGATATCATGAAAGAATGCACTAAATTTCCATCAAGAATCATGGATCTGGGTCATAACCGCATGAGAAATAAATAATAACCTGTGTGATGAGCCTTTTTACTTGCTCCTCAAACTTCTCTCCGAGTTCCTTTAAATATTCCTTGAGACTTTCCTCATTTGTACCTCCTTTGTCGTTCCACTCCACATCAGCAAAGGTAAAACAATTCGCAGGGCCAAGATGTTTTTTCGTTGCCTCCACCAGATTCTTGATCATCCCAGTTGTTTTGCTGTCCTCGACGTTTTGACCTGAAGTCAATAAAGGATTCTGCATCCCATGCAAACGGAACTCTACCAAGTGTCTGCACCAGATTAACTTGAATCATTGTGTGGAAATGTGTAGATTTTGTAATGGTAGATAGCATTGGGTCAAGAAATAGGGCAAGCCTGAATTATTTTGAGCTGGTCTTGACTGGACTGGACTGAACTGCTCATCTAGCAATCATCAGAAATGTAATTACGAAGGTATCACCAGTCAGTCCGTGTAAAAACAGACATTCTAGAAACTAGCAACAAAATTTGTTTGGTTAAGACAATTTTTTATGTAAAAACTCAAGCATTTGAAATTCCCATGAAGAATATCCATGTTAAAAACTCTAACAGTGAGGTTTAGCATGCGTTCTCACCAAACCAACCATTTGCTTGAGGGCTCTAGACATTCTATGACAGTAAATCCATCAGTACCTGGAGTCAGACATCTTGGAAGCAATCTATTTCTCACAAGCATTGATGTTTGGGCCTAAAGATAATTCCTAGCAAACACTCACCATCGACTTCCTCCAACTCCACAAATCGGTACGCCTTGGCATGCTTATAATTGATATTGACAAGGTTTCTGACAAAGCAAAGAGCATGATTTCTAGCCTTCTCTTCGGAGAGAGACAAAATTCCGCGATGTACCTCTTCCTCTGTCACTGTAAAACGCAAGTGTTTGGTGATGAAGCTACACTTGCAAAATTATTTCATCATTGTTCTTTTCTTACTTGTCCTTACTCCATTTTTTATTTCATTGGTCAGTTTTACGAAAGGATTGATTAAATTTCGTGCCGTTTTGCATCAAAGGAGTATTCTAGTAAACCCTAGAATATTCTAGAATTCATATCGAAATACTTATTAATAATACATTGATAGGCTATACAGCATGCGCTATACAATAATTTACAATGTAAAAAAGGAAGTTTACGGAGTTGTCACCTTATGAGTATTACACCTTAGACGTTTATTGTCATGTGTAGATGCAGAACAGTGTTGTGAAATCTGTGAAACCCATGCAACCAGTTATCATTTTTAGTACAAATGTCAAATGTAAACTCCTAGTCTCAACAAACTCCTCTTTCTTCACTTCACCTTACCTCATGAGATAGTAATAATAATAATATCAACAATACTCTTCATGCAGAAAAAGACTACTCTTAGTAATAATAGACTTGACTATAACAATAATTTAGTTGTTAAAAGTTCCTTTTTTATAAGGGAGAATACGTTAACAGAAAGCTGATGTTGGATTTCATTGGAGTAAGTCAGCAAATGGCTGGTAACAGTTAAAGAGTTAGACAATCTACCTGCACCACGATGTGTGAAGCAAGCTGTCGGGTGAATACTGTAAAACGTAGCTAGAAACACTAACTTAGTAAGAGGAGGTTGGAGCCAACTCTGTAAAAAGCCTTATTTCATGTGTTAGGCAAAACCAAACGAGTTATCCATGCTTACTAACCTGGCCATACAAAAACTAAACACAAACCTCATCTCTGAGGGACTGGAGAAATCTTAGAGAAATTCATGAGTAGACAAGTATCTCAAAAAAGATATTGAGTGTGTTGGGAGTGGTAATCACTCACCCGACATTCAGTGCTGTTCAATAGAAAAAGCTTGTGCATAAATCGACAGCTAACATATCGTAACAACTAAATGAAATATCCATTGAGCATCTTAACAAGAAAGGTTTTCGTACAAATTAAGGTGAATACATGGTAACATTATAAATACCTCTGCAAAACACAGGTTGTTTCTTTACCATGTTGTATATTACATTCTGCAACATAGAGGTCCTATAATCACGCTGGGTGCAACTGACCTGACCAGAAGTACTTCTTCGCACGCTCTTCATCCATAAGTTTGTCATCAATGGCCTTCTGAGCTGCCTTCCTCAAGCATTCATGCAGCTGCGGGCTATACTTTTTAGTGAAGTCTTCTTCGCTAACAGCTGGATCCCTTTCATTTAAAGGCTAATAAATATAGACAAGCAGTCAATAAACATAGTTACATCGCCTCATCACTGATAAAAGAAATGAGTCATTACATCAACTGAATCATGAGTCATACCAACAGTTAGATCATGAGTCATACCAACAGCTGAATCACGAGTCACACCAACAGTTGGATCACGAGTAATACCAACAGTTGGATCATGAGTAATACCAACAGTTGGATCATGAGTAATACTAACAGTTGGATCAAGAGTAATACCAACAGTTGGATCATGAGTTACACTAACAGTTGCATCATGAGTCACACCAACAGTTGGATCATGAGTAATACCAATAGTTGGATCAAGAGTAATACCAACAGTTGGATCAAGAGTAATACCAATAGTTGGATCATGAGTCACACCAACAGTTCGATCAAGAGTAATACCAATAGTTGGATCATGAGTCACACCAACAGTTAGATCATGAGTCACACCAACAGTTGGATCAAGAGTAATACCAACAGTTGGATCAAGAATAATACCAATAGTTGCATCATGAGTCACACCAACAGTTGGATCATGAGTAATACCAATAGTTGGATCAAGAGTAATACCAACAGTTGGATCAAAAGTAATACCAACTTTTGGATCATGAGTCACACCAACAGTTAGATCATGAGCCATAATATCAGTAGTATTGTAACGAAAGCTCAAAAAGTGTAAAAGTTATGTGCCTGGACTATGATCGTAACAAGTTTCATTACATAAATTTGTATGGTTCTAACAGCTAGACAAACTTTTTCCTCTGTGAATATTTATCTAGCTTTCCATTCCCTCCCACTATCTCACCCTTCCTCTTCTCTTCTCCCTCTATCTCACACTTCCTTTTCTCTTTTCGCTATCTCACCCTTCCTCTTCTCTTCTCGCTATCTCACACTTCCTCTTCTCGCTATCTCACCCTTCCTCTTCTCTTCTCGCTATCTCACCCTTCCTCTTCTCGCTATCTCACCCTTCCTCTTCTCGCTATCTCACACTTCCTCTTCTCTTCTCGCTATCTCACCCTTCCTCTTCTCTTCTCGCTATCTCACACTTCCTCTTCTCTTCTCGCTATCTCACCCTTCCTCTTCTCTTCTCGCTATCTCACACTTCCTCTTCTCTTCTCGCTATCTCACCCTTCCTCTTCTCTTCTCGCTATCTCACCCTTCCTCTTCTCGCTATCTCACCCTTCCTCTTCTCGCTATCTCACACTTCCTCTTCTCTTCTCGCTATCTCACACTTCCTCTTCTCTTCTCGCTATCTCACCCTTACTCTTCTCTTCTCGCTATCTCACCCTTCCTCTTCTCGCTATCTCACCCTTACTCTTCTCGCTATCTCACACTTCCTCTTCTCTTCTCGCTATCTCACACTCTCTCTTGTTTGCCTTCTCGTCTGTGAACTACCATTTTCTATCTGTTTTCTTTTTAAACCGAAATGTCAAAAGCAACTGCTTTTCCTTGCTCAAACTTGCTCCCCATGTTTACTGTGCATGTTTTTGTAGAATATCATGTAAGATAAAGCAAATAGTTGTCATAGTTTATTTGCATTAACTGCGATTAGATCACAAACTCACCGTAAGTATCATAGTTGCAGGTATTCCGTTTTCATCCTTCTGGTACCAGTTCTTAAGGAGGTCAAGTCCTTCTCCACCAAGGCTTTCTAAAGCGCTCACAAGAATCTCCCAGTCATCAAAACTGATCTCAGACTGGAGAGGTCGATTGCCATACCTCTGGCCCAGTAAACACTACATACAGGAAAAATATATACAATGTCACGGCAACAAATGTAACAAAGATACTACACATATATAGTCATATATATATACTTGCCAGGGTCGTAAAAATCTTGATTTTTTATAAAAAGCAAAATTTGTTTCGTTTAATTGGATATTTTCAATTTTTATGATAAAGTTAATTTTTTCATTCATTTTCGCTCATGTATATTGTCTGTGTATTGTATTGCACATCAGAGTGCTGATGTACCTACTGTTTGGTATTAGAGATTTACATGCTTAAGTTACACAGATTATTATATTTCTCTAATTCCGCAGCCATATAAAATTATAAGGTACAAACTACCTGTAAGTTAGTGGAGTAGAGCTACTAACAGTTTCACTATAGGTACAAATGAAAGCCAAAAACATAAAACGGAACTATGAGATATTTGAGCACATTCGTCCTCAGTGTGATCGATGCTGTTTATCAATTTCAATTATAAATACTAGCTGGCCGGTTGTTCAGTACCTAGCTAGTTTTATATTTTTCAATAAACGAAACCAAAAGTGAAGAATACTTTTTCAATGCTTGCAATTGAATTGATTGTAACAGAAAAAAGTTTGAATTCATAATGCCAATTATTAAACAGAGTAGTGAGGTGGCAACTGTACAAATTACAGTCGCCACCTCATAATTAAGCCTGCTTAAAGGTTTTCTACATAAACTCATAAGCTCTAACTTTAAACGTCCCTCTATAGCATTGCATTATACATGCAGTCAATTGTCTTTATCACACTCACTAATTCACGACAAAAGAGTGTCCATAGATTTTTTACTCACATAAAAATAAAATTGCTTATCAAGAAACACAAATTTGTAAAATTATGAAAAAACAACAAAAAAATCACGACTTCTCCTAAAAACCATGATTTAAATCATGATTTAAACCCATAGTGTAAGTCATAATAAAAAGCAACGATTTAAATCATTTCAGTTTCTCCTGCCAACCTTGATGCTTGCAACTTTAGCTAGTTAAGCATATACAAACTTTAGGCATGATTTTCGCATGGGTGGCAGCTAGCCCTACACGAGGAATTAACAGGCATAAGTTCTGAGCTCATTTCAATAATTCCAACACCAGCAAGGATACAATAAAAAGGTATTTTTCATCACTATGCAATACTACTACTAACATATACAAAACCAGCTACCTTACTTGTCATAACACAAGACAAGTATATATAGTTAACAGCTACTGTCAAGGTCTTACACGTTGTTTAAGGCACCCTTCTTAACAACCCGATGACAAATTTACATGTATATGGCTGTTAGAGAAATATAATAGTTTGTGTGACTAAAACATGTAAGTTGCTAATACGGAACAGTAGGTTCATCAGCACTCTGATGTGCAATACACAGACAATATTAATCAGCAAAAATGAGCGCAAAGAAATCAAAGCATTGAAAAAAATGATAATCACCAAAAAATTCAATTTACATCGAAAAAACTTGACCTGTTCGAAAAAATCATGATTTTTCTAACCCTGATTCTCGACAATCAGACAATAAGTTTGTCAGTTAAAGTTAAATTATGTTATATTATGGTTATAATTAATCTGAGAATCACTTTTGTCGCAGCATTTTAACAATGCTGAACCTATTTTTAAAAAATCCACGGTTGGTAACATAGCATCAATCATTTTAAGATTAATTCTTCACTAATCTGCCATCTTAAAATAAGGAAGGTGTGTTTAGGATGCTAGACTTGTTGTATACAATATATACACTCAGCACCAGCTAGCAGAGAAACTGAGTCATTAATTTCAACACAGAAACCTTAAGATTGTGTGATAGGAGACATGCTAAATTACTGTATTCAACAGAGAAATCTTGAGAGTATATGATAGGAGACAAGCTAAGTTACTGTATTCAACAGAGAAACTTTGAGAGCAATTTAAATACTGTATATGACTCACTTTAAACATCCATCTATTCCCACATTTTTGGCAAAACATCATCCTAGACATAGACTACGGTATAAATTGAATGTTTCAGACTTTAGGGAATAACTTTGGCTAAAAATCACATGACCCCCTACAATTTGATATTACAGTGATTCTAATTCTTAAATTTTTTGTTGCGAAAGAAAGTCACTTGGATCGTTCACTTTAATCAAACTGCACAATACATTCAAAATAAATGAACGCTCATCATGATAACAATTATAATAAGTGTGATATAGCAGCGTTGTTAAAAAGCCCAGGTGTTACATATCTAACTTATAATTTACTACTTTTAAGGTGGTATAAACTGAATGCGAGTCAAGCCCATACGATTACAGTTATGTCTAGAGTGAAAAGCTTTAATGCTTTAGTGCCTAATCAATAATGGATTATGTTGATACTAGGAATTATGACTGATTAAACAAGAAATTTATTGAACACATAATTTCCTTGGGGTAAAATGAACGAGTCTAATTGTATAGGATGATAGCAATGAGCCTGGCGTCGCTTGGGACTTCTTACATTTTGAAAGAGAATTACTACTATGCATTCATGACAACAATCCACCAACACGCTCAGTGAAAGTAGCTGTCCTTGATGCATACAAAAACAAATTCCTCAGTTTCTAATCATATAGGTCACGGCACATTTATACTGAAAGCGAAACCCCTAAGATTGCAAATTGAGCCCGGCATTGCTTGGAATGGTCTTGCTTTTTTACACTAAATAAGCAGGAGCTAATGCGTGGAGCCCTGGCAGTCTGTTCTCATAACACTTTGCTCATGCGAGAACTTTTTAATGTAATGGAGAACCGCTTTTATTATAGTAAATATTAATCTTCAAATCTAGATGGCAGACAGACTGGCGGAGTTAGTAGAATGTTTATATAATAATCTGAAGGTCACAAGTTGGAGTCTTGCACATAGAACTCTTTCTTTTTTGAAGTACAGTACATCAAAAACAGCTCGTTATTTCTTCATTTCTTTATGTCTTTATGTAATGCTATCAAGCCAGACCATTAGACAATCAGAGTTTCAGAAGCATATAGATGAGAGACATATAGATGAGAGACATATACGTAGATGAGAGACATATAGATGAGAGACATATAGTCATATGGGACATGAGTCATTCCAGTTGGAACACATGGTTAGAACATACTGTAGTTAGAACACTGTATATCATAGTGACTGCATTAGCCTCTAAGTACGTCAAATTTTCAATAAACACTCAAAAACACATTGCGTACATGCAGTGAAGAGAGCTTATTTTGCATAAGTAATGCTTCTAAAGTCGATAAAACACCCCGAATTTAACGTAAAAGGTCATAATTTAAAATGAACGAACTGGCCAGATGTTGTCTTGTATACTGAAACATTTCAAAACCTTTTACACGTAGATAAATTTTCCCTAATCTGAGCTCTCATCAACACTTACCACAAAGTTTGGTCCAAGGGATAACTCCTGACATGATCTAAGTTCATCCATGCAAGTTTTAGGGCCAGAGTGATCCTGTCGGGCTTCATCCCTCACACCCCACCTCATGTCCACAACCTGCGAGGAAATGATAGTTACTGTAGTGAAATTAAAACCACATACTTGATATAAGCTAGCTAAAGTACAGCTAGCCTCACACACACTAGCACTTTCCATTATTCTAGACGCAAGGTTTTTCGTTAGCAGACTTAGGCTGTCCAGTTTATAATGGATTTTAGCAGAAACTAGATTAATGTCTAGCGCTGCGCAAGTAATAAAATAAGATTCCAATGAATTTGAGAAATTTGCATGCAAGCTAGTGAAGCTAGTAGTTTACTACAATAAGAGCCGTGTTGTTCATCTGAAGCCAACTTGTTATGTTTCCCGCAATTATCTAGCATGCAAATGTTACCTTCAAGCGTGCTAGTAACCAATAGCATTTTCGCAAGAGCAGCAAAATATGTGCACTATTATTTCATAGCATGGCAAGGACAGTATAGTGTAGTGGGTTAGCTCTCCTGTCTAAAGACATGGAGGTTTCGATTTAAAATTCAGCACAGAGCAGATTTTTCATTCCTAAAACCTTTAATGCTATAACTGGACACACGAACAGACACCAGACAAGCATTGAGATTTATATATACATTTAGATAAGTCATGTTTTGCTTTTAGCCTAGTGAACTGATTTGAAGAAACTAATAGGTATGTTTTATTTTATTTTTTGTATTTTTTGTTTTGTCACCTTTTTTGTTTTTGTATTCCTATAAATTGCGCACTTGGAAATCGTTGATTATTGTTATTTTAGTCTGAACGGTATCATGATTATGATGAAATAAAATCAATAGAAACATGAGTGAAGACCTTATAAGGCTCAACTCACGTGTTACAGTTACAGTGTTCCAACTCTCAGTTCAAATGATTGTACTCAAAGCAACTTCGCTTGATCAAATTTATTTGAATAAAATTGCTTGCATTTGGTTAGATGAAAAGAATGTATATATCAACAGAACACTAAACGACAACAATAGAAGCGTCTTTTAAAATTGAAGCTCTATCCTCGACGCCTGCACAAATCTGCTTATTAAGTTAAGATGTCAAAGATAAGGTTTTGCATCACAACTATGAAAAATACCTGAAACTCGAGGCTGTATTCATTTTGACAAAACCTTTGGAGACGAGGGTAGACTTCTGTGAAGAGATAGTTTCTCTCAACGTACATATCTGAAGTAAAAATAAAACTGAAATACAATCAGTGAGCCAAGATACAAGAATAAGCTGAAACCACCTAAAAGCACAAGTCTCAGAAACCTTTCTATAACAAAACTTTGAAAAGTTTAAAATTTCAAATCATCATCTTTTCATGCTTTAAAAAGCTGTGTTAAAAATCCAGTCCAGTTGAAGCTGGTGGTTGAAGTGCTTGAAAATGACGTTGCAGTTCAGTAAAAACGTGGCCAGTAAAATAATCAAAATAAGAAAGAATGGTGAATGGTAGACAGAGGGTTGAACAGTAGACAGAGTGGTGAACAGTAGACAGAGTGTTGAACAGTAGACAGAGTGTTGAACAGTAGACATAGTGTTGAACAGTAGACAGAGTGGTGAACAGTAGACAGATTGTTGAACAGTAGACAGAGTGTTGAACAGTAGACAGAGCGTTGAACAGTAGACAGAGTGTTGAACAGTAGACAGAGTGTTGAAAAGTAGACAGAGTGTTGAACAGTAGACAGAGTGTTAAACAGTAGACAAAGTGGTGAACATATAGACAAAGTATTACACAGAAGACAGAGTGTTGAACGATAGACAGAGTGTTGAACAGTAGACAGAGTGTTGAGTGGTAGACAAACTATTAGACAGTAGAGAGAGTGTTAGACTGTAAACAAAGATGGTAAACAGAGTGTTGGGTGGTAGATGGGGTGATAAAAACTGACCACAATGCTAGAAAGTGTACAGCATCAGCACATACAGAGCATATTTAGCCTTCATGGGTTCAGACTAACCGGTAAAGGTGGAGCTGAGAAATATCTTGACTACTTTGTTGGAGGGCGGAGGCAAGAACTCGAGCCTCCCAGACAGCACATAACGTGAAAGTTCTGCTTCTGTAGGCTCCCACTGGGGTGCAGCGACGCGTTTGGCCCATGTGAGTGATTCCTCATCAATCGGATCTGCAGTTCCCAAAAGCATTCCAAATGGCATCACATGTTAATAGTTCTAAAGCTGCATAAAACAGATTTACTTCCATCCAATGTTGCATTATGGGATTTGTTAGGCTCAGGCTATATTGGTGTCTGAGCTCAAGGCAGCACAGGTGGTCTTGGTAAATATGGTGAGCGGACAAAGCTGGATAAAGTTAGTGGGTAAAGCTAGTAGATTAGGTAGTATAAGGCAGTATATAAGGACGTGTAATGAACGGCGGACGCTCTTCTTGGTCTCCTTCACGTCAATACATAAAAGTACATCGATTTATACAACATCCAAGTGTTAATTTTTTACTACTACTACTACTACTTTTTACTACCTTTACAACGACTCACTTTAGTACCTGTACAATGACTCACTTTACTACCTTTACAACGACTCACTTTAGTACCTGTACAATGACTCACTTTACTACCTTTACAACGACTCACTTTAGTACCTATACAAAAACATTGATCATGGATCACAGAGTCAACAGATCCACCAAAAAACTTTGCTACAATAAATTTAGGATGTTGGCAAGCCTTTTGCTACAAAAACGGACCGGTTAGTTTTGTTTACTCAGAATTCACAAAATATTATTGCTGTTTAATAGTTTTTTATTTTCAGTTTAGGACGGATTAAAAGAAAAATAGTAAACAGTTACCTGAACGTATTTCTGCTAGTAAACATTTTCAGTGCTGGTCTTCAGATATTACTAATAACTACATTTTATATTAGAGAAGGGGAGGCTGCATTTCGGTCAAACTGTGAAAACGAGTTTTTTTTGCAGCCGGTTTGACTGAACTAAAAGTCACTTAAACGTGGGCTCCATTTGTCAAATGCATTGGTTCTTCCGCTGATTCCAAAAACCTTTGCTTAAGGCTCTGTGAGAAAAACTCTAGCTTAACACCAAAAATATCCAAGTGAACATCAGCAAAAAAGTTTCGGCATGAATTATTTCCGTCAGAGTGAGCAGAAAGATTCCGTAGTGAAAGCGTTAGGCAGCAAGTGATTTATCTTAAAGTAACCTACAGTGCTACATGGTCACATTTATAGTCAGGTTTTTCCATTATTCCGCAAGCGATTCAACAAAGATGCAGCTTGCTTAATACAAGCTAATACAAGAATATAGTCGCCCGAGAAGCCATATTTTGTTCATTGCTGTTCTGGAAAATCATTGAGCTGATGATATATCCAGACAAGAAGGTCCAAATCAATGCAGCACATAATATATGTTTGCATCATTCAGTCAGCGTTGTAAAAATATTATAACATCCAATCCCTTCCAAATATTAAAATGAAAAACTGAATGACTTCGTCAACTTTTCAGAGGTTTCCAATTAGCAGGAGATACCACTTAACCTTGTTATACCTTTGATCGCTATCCTTTGTTCTCTTAGTACCCCTCCTTTCTTAGGTGGACCTCTCTTTGAAGCGACACTCTTCTGGGGAGCTTTCCCAGAAAACTCGGATAAATCATATTCATATAAACCCTCCGACATCTTTCCTTCTGTCTAATTACGGTTATAACATAGACTCAATTCTAAAATATAAGGATAACAAACAAACTTCATCATTCTGTTAAGGCTGCTTCTGTATAACAATTAGAGAGATTTAATTCAGCAAATCCTCTATCATAACTACAAACATGTTCGACGATGCAATTATTAAGCTATAAGAGTGATGGTGATAAAAATGCATGAAAACATTTTGTTTGCAAACTTTCTGCACAAATGTTATGCAAATGACATTCAGCTAGCATAAACCAGTTTAGACCCACAAAAGGCTTAGACAAACATTAAAAAGATACTTTTATGGTGAGTTTGCAAAGTGCTGCCGTACGTATGCCCGTCTTATTAATATCTATGTATGATTCAGTGAGATAATGCTTGCTGGAGCTCCGTTGATATAAGTTATGTGTTCATAGTGAGCAAATCATTAACGAACACCTGCAAGAAAGCACAGGGCGAAGCAACTCTAACTTTCCACTGTAGCGAGCTGTAAAGGATTTCCAATAGAGTTTTTACTTAGCCACAACAACCATTGTAACACTCAGAATGACAAACAGTTGTGATGATATCAATACACTTTGCAATCAGTAGAAATAATGTGTTCACAATTACAGTGGTGCGAAATCAGCTGGACCCTTTGTTAAAAAATTAAAATTTTCATTAACAACATTGTTACTCATCATGAATTTAGTCAAAAGCCATAAAATATATAATGAACTAACCCTCATTTTGTCCTTATTTCAAACATACACACCAAACAACGGTAAAATTATGTTTTTAAAAGATTATGTAGGCTAAATTCCAAACATTTTATTTTGTAATGGCTGAAGAGAACAATCGGTAGAGATAAGATCACACCATATATATTTTAATTTGCTTATTTCAAAACTAGATTTTGGAAACAAAAAATTTATACGTAAAAACTTTAAAAACAGAAATCATCTGTAGCCTTGTAATATGTAATACAATAACTTCTATTAATTGGTTTGAGAAACCACATCTAATAGACTATTTGATGGGATATTCTGAATTTCTGAATGACCAGATGTTGAATTTAGTGGTGTATAATTTATCTATACATGTATATATATTTCTCAATGTTGGTCATTCGTCGTTGTATATGTCTATCTATAGCTATTATTATCTTGGAATAAAAAAATCAGTAAAGCAGAATATTTGATCTCAGAACAAATGTTCACCAATCCGACACCTTACTAACTAATCAACAAGAGCTTGATCAATTCACTAGGCAATATACCTATGGTGCTATATGGGAGCAACTGCGGTTCCGACGCAAAGTGATGGCGCAACGTCATGAGAAGCAGTAGCTCTTATCAGTAAGCTTACTCAAAATATTCATTGCAATATACCAGGCTAATAGCAAGCGGCAGGCAACTCTCATTACCTCTCATTGTTTATAAGTTGATTTTTAATACCCGGGCAACGCTGAGTAGCACAGCCAGTGTTTGTATATTAGTAACACAGATAGGAACAACATATATACGTGTATATATAAATCTCAAAGCTTTTCGTCTGTGGTTCGGTCTGTCAAGCTATAGTGATTAGTATGTATCGAGAAATGACAAATCTGTATAGCAGAAGATTTGATCTCGGAACCTCCCATTCACCAGGCAATAACTTATCCAATTAAGCTATGCGAGATGCAATGATTCATTGGGCTATATGAGTCGTTATTTGGTTTGAAATACGCATAGCGCTATGGGTTACGCCACGTCACTAAAGCTTGCTCTCACGTTTTTATTAGTAAGTTTGGCAATATGGATATGTACTAGCTTACTCATATTAGCCATTGGCAATGTGCTAGGCTAATGGCAAGCAGCTACATCACCTGCCACCGTTTATAAGCAGTTCTTTAACACACAATGTCAGGCCTTCGGCTAGTTACAAATAATATTGCAAAATTTAATTATAAAAGATTGTTCAATGAATAAAGTGGGTCCAGTTTTTTTTGCACACCACCGTAACTGCATACAGTCGTCATCCTTCTTCAATTCACTAATGAAATCGCGTCCTTATATACAGAGAATACGTGGTAAGCTTCGCCCATCACGCTAGGTGGAATAGCCAAGATAATATAGCCCTTTCGAGTAACTAGGTGGAGCCCATCCCAAGATCCCGCTGGATGATGCCACAAAACAAATAACAATGTTGATAGATGGTGTTAACTAACTTATAGGTTATAGCTGGCTCATTAATACAGCGCTAGCAGCCATCCTACAATTCCTGATTACAACTCTAATCAAACGAGTTTCCTTCAAGGCAGCAGATGATGGGTCATAGAAAATAGCTAAAGCAGCAGAAGCAAACCCTACAAAAGCACGAGTTATCTGCCTACCATTTTAGTAGGCCTATATCATTATGCTCTTTGATATATCTAAACTAATAACCTCGGCACTGAACATCTGCAGTGTTTAGTTAAAGATTGAAATCAGCCTTTTGTTTAGCTGTAACATAATAAATTGTTCATACAAACAATGAATTGATAGTTGACCTTATATCTTAGATATCGCGGTATTATAGTTACATCTACAATATTTCGGCTCAAGTAAATTTTTATCTCCTGATATTAATTATCTGATTGGTCTTATAAAAGTCCATACATCATGTTAGCAAGATGTGAGAAACATTACAACAGCGGCAAAATAAATTCAATAGTCCGCATCAAAATCTATTTATTCAGACCACTTCCACACTTAAGCTGATCATGAATAACAAAAATTCTCACCTTCAGGAAATACAAGGTGATTAATACAAAAACATGATTAACGATGAGCTCTGCCAACTCGAGGTTAAATGTTTCAGTTGAAATAAATTTTGTTTACCTATGGCCTATTTGACAGAAACTTGATTACAGTTGAAAAGGCGAAATTGTCCATGTAGGCAACTTGGTGTAAAAGGGTATTGGCGATGCTGCGGTAAAAGGTGAGATAGAAGTTCTGGTTTGTTGAACTAATTTTGATAGAAAACTGTTGAAAAGCGGTCATATAGCATTATTAGTTCTCGATGACTTACCAGCATAACAAGTCTTGCAATATCTTGCTAATAACATAGCCGCATTTTAAATATTCACATTGTGCAAGACTAATTTATGTTTATTAATGGTTAAGTATGTTTTTTTTTAATTAGAATATTGATACATACTGTATTGTATATAGTCTGTATTCTGTACATATTGTATTATCATACCAAATAGTATGAATTTTGGATTTACTTCCTTTTGTGAGTGTTGAAGAAAATCTAAGTTCTATCTAATATAAAAATATTTAAGTATTCAAACTGTACCAACAAGACAACATCTAATATTGTTCGTTTTCTGCTTACTGCTAATCAACAACATGTAATAATTTTTATTACACACAAACAATAATAGAAGAACCTGTAGCCATATATGCATTTGATGATTTGACGCAGATGATCAAAAGTTCTTGTGTTAGGAGTTGGCTCGCTGAGACAGTTGTGAGATTACACTAAACAACAGGGAACAAAAAACATGAAAGCAAAATTTATAGGCCTACTGAAAGCCTATACCACCTAAAGAAAAGAGAGCCCATGAGCCAGACCTAAGTAGTGATCAAAGATTATCACAAAGCCTATTTAGACGAGTAAGAAGACGAGTAACTAAGCCTTTTTCATACAGACAACAAACCTGTAGCAATAAGAACACAAATGTGCTGAATCAGTATAATTTCATAAAAACTCGTTGGCGGATCTAGGTGCTACAACTCGTTCATTGAACTCACATACAAAAATTAACGAAGGAGTGAAGGTCATACTTAGCAATAGAGTCTTATTGAGCAATTAGGTGCGTAATGTGTGAAGTGTATAAAGATTAAATGTTAGCAAGCAAATCAAAAAATATGTAAATATGTTACAGATGCGGCATAAACAAAGCACGTAGCTATTAGCAAAATATGGCGAGTAGGGTAAAAAATCAATTTTAGCGAACACGAGTCAGTTGGCAGTCTGCAAATAGTGCTCAAGCTGCTACACATAGTGTTCCTGTAGCAATTCTTTTTAGTATTCTTGTAGTTACAGACATTTAACACCGGTCTTCTCGACTTTACCTTTTAAAGGGTTGAAGGTGCTTCTATACAACATAGATATGCAGCATGCAAATATCCGATCTTCTGTCGCATTATTTGTATGCTCTCCAAAACATCTCGCTATGGTAACTGCCTTTTCAGGATTTTAATACCGAAGACAAACAGTCTGCTTTTGCGCCACAAATGCTTAAAAAAATATCAATAAAAATCCGATCGTATAAAGCCAGTTCTTTGCGTAACCAAAGTTCTGAGAAAACATCGAGCCCTTTATATTCTTAAAGCTATCACTTCACCGAGCCACTTTTACACTTTCAGCAGTCCAAGGTGGCCAATCGTAGGCGTAAATTTGTCTGAGTTGGAGTGCTTGTGCATCTTATACATTTAGAAGTTCACTATGCGTTGTCATTTTTGGGAGATAATCATTTTTTATGAAGTTAAGAATCAGTTTTTTTTGCTTCAATTTTGTCGTATAAGCTGCAAACTTCACTGAGCATATTTTGCTTGATTGCAGAAATGGAACAACTCAAATACAGACCTATTCAAGAAAAAGTGACCTTAGCTCAAGTGAAGCGGTTAGCTAGCATCATTTTTACGACTCAGAAAAAGAAAACATATTTGCTTCTCTGTGGACAACTGTGTATAGTCCTATTAAAAGAGGTAGAATTATAAATCAAGTCCGTAGGCCTATGTGGTAGCACGACTTGCATGCATGTGCTACGTACTACATGTAAAGTTGATTATGTAGTAAAACTACTAATAAATATATATAATATAAACATTTATGTTTGACAGACATGCAAAATTTCAAACAATAGTTCACTGTAGATTACTAAAATGAGTACACCCTTTTCTTAGAAGTACGGCTCCAACATTTGCACCTTAGCATGCTCTGCTGCACGATGCTGTGCACTACTCCCATTAGATATGAGTTGTATATTTAGAGTAATCATTGGCGACAATGATTACTATAAAAATATTTTACCATAAGCACTAAAGTGACTTATGGTAAGGTTATAAAAATGGTCTGTGAATAATGCTGAAAATTAATCAGATGCAATAGGCCTACTTGCTAATCTCTGTCTATCAATTCACGTCCAGCAGCTGATGAGCAAGTAATAATCCTAACTTACTTATTTGAGTTAGAGAGAAAGCTTGTTCACTCAACATCAAAATTAAATTTAGTAATTATAAGCTTTTACACCATGATATTTCAATCTTAAAAACCCTTGCATGTACCCTCTGAAAAACTTTAACATGTTTTCTAATGCTCACTGATTTCTGCGTTCGCTCTGTCTGATATTGATAATGTTTAGAATTTGACAAGTGCATAATTTTGTAACGCTGTACACTAAAATATTGGTTGATATTAAATAGCACCAGCTTTATAAGTACCCAACAAATTATGTCACAGGCATAATTGGCTAGCTGCAGACTCTGCTTACAAAACATTAAGATAACTAGCTAGGCTTATTGACCTTATGACTTCCTGTATCCTGACTAGAAAAGTAATGCGAGTCTTGGCATGTTGAAGTAGATTGCCCTTAAACAGACACTAGCAAATGTTTGTTAGCCATCGATTATAAAACACTTGAAAATATTATATTATATGTTATATTATATTATATATAAATATTATGGTTGCACCAAAAATCTAGTCTTGTAGGTAATCTAATCTTGAAATAAGCAAATAAGAATGTATGTGGTGGGATCATATCTTTACAGATTGTTCTCTTCAACCATTACAAAGATGAAATACTGCGAATTCATCCTACATAATCATTCGAAAACATAAGTTTACAGCTGTTTGTTTACAAGTTTGAAATCATGACAAAAATGATAATTAACTTACTATATAATCTGTGGCTAAATTCAAGATGAGTAACAATATTGTTAAAGCAAATTTTAGTTTTCCAACAAAGGGGTTCAGTTTATTTTGCATACTAACTAAAAGAATCATACTTGATACAAGGGCAGCTGACTACCAGGGCAGCTGACGACAGCTGAAATTTATACCAGCTGACGACAGCTGCCCTAGTAGTCACAATGAATGAGTTGGGTTGATTTTAAACTTAAAACATCCTGGTAGTCAGATCACCCAAAACAACACACAAAATCTCAAATGATAGAAAAATATCTATACATTGTATAAAATATCCTTAAATTTTATGTAAATGACCCTTTAACTGTTTAATCGGTGCATGCAATAGAACAGAGACTATACTTTGGAAAAAGTACTTAGTGTGAATTGTATAAATTTGTCAAATAATACAATAGTACACTCTGGAAACAGCATAGCTTTGTCTATTAAATTATTCAAGGAAAGGCAACTCATACTCCGTTGCAAATATTATTATTCACTCACAAAAAACAATTGTGTATTTTACAGATTATAATATATGTTATGGGACTCATTCCTTCACACTTCTACCTTATTCTGGAAGCTGATTCTAAGCAAAGGAGTCATTCTACGTTTGTAGCTTTAGTGATCTACACAGCAGTGGTTGTAGTGGCTATCTCATTCACCAGAGCTAGCCAGAGGTACTTAGCTATATATATATTAAGATATCTTAACTCGCTTGCTACTCTTATTTTCTAATTCTATGTATGCGTAGTTCAAGTGACCTGATTAATGGGTGACTTAAATACATTTATAACAGACTAAATTGGTATTCTTTAGATCACATGAGATTAACTTAGCTTTCACTATTACCTGAGAATTGTTAATCGCTCTTTTGCTGGTATAAATTTTGGCTTTGGTCGATTGCTGAGGTATGAGTGACTACCAGTTGAATTTTGTTGCAGCTGACACCTGTTTAACACTCTGAAGTCTTTTCTTGAGATTATCTGAGGAGTTGTTTTCCTACTTGATTTTACCTCTTGAGTAAACTAGGCTTCTAAGTTTCCCTTTGTTTTTTTCAAATTTCCAGTTTACTTAAGATTATGAACATTTGGTCGCTCAGCGCATTATTCGTTTTCAGTTTATTTCCACAGTTTCAAGTCGATTGGACACTCAGTCCTTGAGATTCGATGAAATTCTGGCCGACCAAGAAATGAAAAATGGCTGCTGACAGAACATAAGTTGTTAATTATTATTATAACACACTGATTGAAATTCTCAGTAATGAAGGACATAAATAGACAAAGCTAGAAAGGTTCTCCTCAGCAACAAAAGCTTTGCACTAAAGCTATATGTTTGTCTATTAATAACAAATATATACACTCTATCAGACTCGGGGTACTGCAATCATTACATTTCTTTAGTTATCTCTAAATCATTACATCATTGAAAGAAATTCAAAAAATGTACTATATTTAAATTATGTTTCTTTATTGAGTTTTACAAGCCTAGAGCTTAAAAATTTTATCCAGTTAAAGAGGAATTGTGCTATCCCAAGTGCTTTTATGGTCAATGTCAAATTGTTATTACAGTCTAGGATCAGGGGAGATGCTTGTATACTATACAAGGTTAGGCTTCAAAATGTTAAAAAAAGCACATTCTATAAATGAGTATAACATGGAAATTCTCTTATTTCACTTTCAGTCTAAATTATTCCTCGTTTTGATTTGTTTGGCAGTTTACTATAGAGCACATGCTATTCTCTTTTTAGCCTTGTTACCGGATTTCTCTTTATATCTTGGCGAGAGTCTCTGACCCAAGCCCTTCACAACAAGTATTTTTCAGGACCCTACACAACTTATAAGGCAAATGATCAACATGCGGAGAAAGACAATCCTGACCAGCGGATTGCGAGTGACGCTTCTGCAGTACGTATTTTATTTGTGGTCACATTAAATACATCTACTAAATCTATTAGATACATCTACTGAATTTACTCGATACATCTACTGAATCTACTAGATACATCTACTGAATCTACTAGATACATCTACTGAATCTATTAGATACATCTACTGAATCTACTAGATACATCTACTGAATCTACTAGATACATCTACTGAAAGTGAATCAGTAAAAACTCATTTTCTATTACAGGTGTGCAATGACCTGGCTCAGGTGGTGCCGGTTCTCCTGGTATCCCCCTTCACCATCACCTACTACTCTTACCAGTGCTGGCTTGTTACAAGGTAGGAAGTCTCTTTGTCTCTCACACTCCAATTTCTTTCTGACTGGCTAAGAAAAAAATGCTTGTTGTTTTAAAGTGGGCTTCTCAGCAGTTAGGGGTGTAATCTGTTGCTCGCGAAGGTGCAGGAATGCAGGGGGTGCAGGAATGCGGATGCAGGAACGCAGGGGGTACAGGAACCAGTTTTCATCTCTTCTATGCACCAAAATCAATATCATAACATCATCTCTACGTAAGGTGTCTATCACCTGTTTACATGTCATTTGTTTAAGTCATTTAGTTAAGATATGGATCAAGAAACTCTTTGTTCTCCTCCTAGTTCTGGATTTTCAAATCTTTCTTCATCTAGCTCAGTAGTTCTTGGCCAGGGTTTGACCAAACCTTACGGCTTCAGTCTCAGAGGTCTCTCAAATACAGCAGCAAAAGTCACTCTGTTTTGCAAGATTTCAAGAAAATAAGCAATTGGTTGTGAATTCATTCATTGTATTGGTTTAGGTTTTTGAACGCTGTGAAATTAATGCACCATTAATTTGGTGCACTAGAAAATCATATAGAGTACTTGTCTTGAATGGGGAAAAATCATATTTTGTTTTTCAATAAAGAAGTGAAAACACTTATGAAACTGCTGGGTTTCAGTACTTCCAACAAGGTTAACAACCATTGATCTAGCCTCATGTTTCTCAGGTACGCATTGCTGAAGAGCTTAACTCTATCTAGACAGGCAACTTTATTGTAATTTGAAGTAATTCTCTCACGGAATCATTTGTAAATGTTCAGCATATTTATGAACTAGTGAACTGAACATGTAAAATGCATTGCAGTCGCAGTAAATTTTTCACCTAGATATTTATGTAGTTGCATTAGCAGTGCAGTAGCAGTAAACATGTCATAGCCATGCAGTATAATTGCAATTACATACTTTGACTATCGCTCAGTACATAGTACGCATGCAGTGAAATTATTTTGCAATGCGCTGTAAGCAGTATTGGTGTAGTGGCAGTATTGCACACTGCATTGCTACTGCACAGTGTGAAGTGCTGCATGCAGTGGGAGTGTTGCTAGTGCCCATTTTGTATCGCTAGATGCAGTAGGAATCAAGTATTGAGATAACTTGATTGCAACCGCAACACAATTGCAAGATTTGAATGCTGTTCAAATTTTATTATGAATTTGCAAACAAATTGAGCACATTTAGCATGTTGTAGGCCTATATGGTTGCAATGAAAACTACTACGGCTTTAATTTATAATAATAATAATGCAATTACAATACAAAAACCCCAATTTCATCGGTCGGAATGGTTGTAATGCCTGACTCCCTATTCCGAAATGATATGGGAGTTAGAGACTCAAGTTTATGAGCTGACTGAACATAACATCTGACAATTTTGTGCAATGCAGTACAGATGCTTGGAAAGTCAGCAGTGTTAGTTGATCCACATTATCATATTCCTACTACTGCAAAGTTACAGCACACATGAAGTTTCAAGCTTTAAAAAATGCGCATTCGCAGTATGCATGAATCGCTGGGTTTTAAGGAATACGACATGGAAGTAAATGCGCAGTAGATCACATTGGGCAATTTGCAATAGAAATGCAGTTGCAGTAGAAGTGAATGCATACTGGACATTGGAAGTTGTGATACATTGCAGAATTACTGTGTATTGCACAGGGATGACCCTGAGTGGAGGTCAATGGCCTACGAACCTTCTTTATTACTTTGAAGCTGACTCTACTTTGAAGCATTACCAACTCAGCCTACTTGCCATGTTACCATTCCTTTGCTTCATATCCCAATTTTGTGGAATCTCCTTCAAGATAGCTTAGTATTAGCTCTGTGAACAAATCCTATGATTGACCTACTTGATGGGGCGTGGTCATCAAACCTAAGTTCTTTACTTATTCATGGCTAAATAATTTATGTCTATTTAAAGTGGCAATCTGAATTGTAAAAATAACGTCATTTTCTCACTGTTACATATAGGATTGCGTGAGCTAATACACGCATATATTTATTTGAAAAACGTGCAGCCAAAAGCTTTTCAGCGAACAGGAAATGTTTTGCAAAAGGCAGATCAAGGGAAGACAAGTCTTAGTTTTGGCATCAACCAATTGTAATAAGTTATTGCTGCAGGAGCTAGTAAACGGTGTGTCACACATTCAACTTAAAGCTGATAGTAGATATACTTTAAGATGTATTAATCTTCTCTCATAGTACGATGCTAGCAGCTTTTTTCTGTTTATTCCAGCTATCTTGGTCCAGTCTCCATTTTGGCTTTTTTTCTCATCGCAACCATAATCAACAAGCTTATTATTGATGGTGTCGCGAGATGGACGTACAGACAGGAGCGATTCGAGGGCAACTTCAGGTATGTATAGATGTGAGAATGGCATGAGCGTTATTTGAGCTGTTGGATATGGAAACTGGTTTAATTTACAGACACGCCTTTCAACCACTTTTATATAAATTGCTAGTTTTATATGCCTAGACAAGAATATTCATGTTTTAATGGTTGAAGATAACAATATGAAAAGATATTATCACACCACATATATTTTTATTTATCATAAGCAAATTAATTTGTATGCGGTTTGATCATATCTGTACGGCTTGTTATCTTCAAGCATTAAAGTAATGAGATGTTCAGAATTTAGCCTATATAATAATTTAACAACATTTACAGTTGTTTGGATTATATATTTAAAATCAGTACAAAATGAAAACTAATTTAATATATTATTTATGGCAATTGACTAAATTCACGATGAATAACAATGTTGTAAATGAGGATTTTAGTTTTCCAGCCAATGGGCCCAGTTTATTTAACAGCTATGTAGGACAAAATAAGAATTAATCTTTCTATATGCCGAGACAAGAATGTTTATATCTTCCCCACACTAATCTTTTGTAGAGGTCATTGCCATTTGTGTGCTATCTGTAGATACGGTCACATGTTAGTGAGAGCTCATTGCGAATCATCCGCCTTCTTCCAAGTGCATAAGGTTGAAGAGCAACAGTCGAATGAATCCCTTGATTCTCTACTTGGAGTTCAAGAACATCTGATGCTTTGGAAGTAGGTCAGCCATTCTTATGGAGCGCATTCTTACACTAACAACTATATCAGTTAAAACCTACTGTCTTTGTTATTACAGACTAGACTATGAGATGTCATCTAACATATGAGAATAATTATAATTTTTATGTGGAGAGAACTTTTATTCACCACTTCTTGTACGAAAAGATAAGTTCAGTTTGTCAATATTTGCTACACCAGATTTTATAATTGACTAGTGGTCTGGTAGTCTGGTGCGCCTGGCGATATCGTCATGTGTAATAAGTAAAGTGTTGGAATGTGGTGGATTAGCGCAAATTGTGGATTACTGAAGGTGGTGAATTAGCACAAGTGGTAGATTAGCGCAAGTGGTGGATTAGCGCAGGTGGTGAAGTGTTCGCCTATCAAACTGAATGTCAGGAGTTCAAATCTAGTTAAAAGCGATCTTTTTTGTAACCTCTAAGCATCGCTTCAGACAGACACGGCTCTTATCATAGAAAAGATTTGTTATACCTAAATGTACAAAAGTATTGTTTGCATCTTGTTATTTGACAGGTGAAGATAATTTCCTTATATATGGTTAGATGGACATAACTGTTTTTATTTCAGGTACGCCCAGAACATGTTCGTATACTTATGCGACTACTCAGCTAGTATCCTCAGCTATGTCATGGTTTCTATTCCCATTTTCGCTGGTCATTATGATAACCTTTCAGGAGCCGCTCTTGCCTCTATAGTCAGTCAGTGAGTTTTATTAATCAATGAGAGTTGTCTTACTTTTTTTTGAAAAACACTTTGTGATGTAATCAGTTAGTATCTGAAAGTTTTTCTGTTCAGCTAGCAAAAAATGTTAAAATCTTGAGCTTTATGTGATAGATCATGTAATGGTAACTCTGCAGGCAGCGCATGTTTATTGCTGCCGTTGTAAGACTTGATCCTTTCACTTACTACTTTCAGGTATTCCTTTAAGAGCATGACCCTCTTCAACTGTTTTACCACGATAATTGACCTCTCTAAACAGGCCGCTACATTACTTGGCAATTCCCAAAGAGTGGGAGACTTTATTGAGGCTCTAGAGCTCATTGACAAGCAGTCAACCAAAAGTAGGTTCGCGGTGAACATTGTGGAGGTCATTGCATTTAACCGAGAACAACTTCTCTAATCGATAGTATTTCTCTTAGTTTATATGTACAGTATATTCCCCTTCATCAAGTTAGCGTCAGTTTTATCAACAAAAAGTGCTCAGTAGCTGACATGTTATGGCAGGTCGACGTGAGACATATGGAGACAGATGCCCTGAGGCTACATCTTTTCATTCTATACAGGCAGACACTGACATTCTCGTAGACTCTGAGTTATTTGATAACGCCGAAGTTGATAGCCAGAGTTCCTACCAGGTTGGTTAAGTTTAAGTCTACTTAAGTAAACGAGTTCGCAGGCTAAATATCAAACGCTTGCCTCCATGCCAGACACTTTCATTAATTATTTGTCGAGTGTAGGCAGCTGTTGGAGCAGAAAGCATGTATACATATTTAATATTGATGATAAATGATTGTGAACTTTGTTAGAATGTCCTACGTGGTGCCAAGGAAATACATAGTTCATGTGTGTGGGAGGCAAAGCGTGCATTGGCCATATAGTCACTAATAATGTATAACATTTGTGTTGGCTCTGGTAATCATCAACAAAAGGATGTTTTTTGTTACACCTAACAACAAAAATAAGAAGACGTAAGTCAGAAATTATTTAGTGAGTTGAATAAAAGTGTTTAAAAGCTGCTAATCTAATAGTATTGTAGAGGAGTCGGGATAGTGAATTGAAGGTTGTAGTAGCAGAGAGTTCATAAACTGAAACATTTGATGGTTCATGTAATATGTTGGTGTTATGGAATAGAAAACAATGTCTGTCATATGTCTGGAAGGTTAAATACGAATATTCTGAACATCTGGGCTGGAGCAGAAAGCATGTATACATATTATTATTATGTATACTTTACAAACAACCCAATATTCTGGGTTGTTTGTGATGAGGCAATATGTTCCAAGATTTTGTGATGTGATTGGTGGAAGTGTGGTGTAAGATTTCGGTAAAAGGAGTATCTTTGTCTGCTGTCAATATGGCGAGACTGGGAAATATATATCAACGGCATTGATCAGATGAAATTTATAAATTGATAGTAAAACAACAGTGCTGTCTCTATATGTCTATCAAATATCTGCCTTGCTTAAAGAAACATGTTTGATAATCACTTATGATGAAGCTGAGTAGTTTTGTTGATCTCCTCCATGACAGCATGTTACCCTCTATATGCAAATTGAAACATACAGTGTCCATATTGAGATGAGTAATCAACAAACAGTGTGCATATCAATCTTCAAACGATTGCTGATACATCACTACAAAATTTTCCTGACATCACAATCTCACTCTCATTTCAGTAAGGTAATATTGTTATTTGTTTTTGACGAAAACAGTGTTATCAACATATGCATATGTGGTACTCAACAAGAGCATTGTAAACAAGTCATTTATGTATAGTAGAAAGAGTGTGGGAGCAGGAATGGATCCAGGTGGCACTCCAAATGAGTTATGCAAACTACTTGATTGGACATTCTTACCACTTGCAAATTGCCTTTGATCTGATGGGTAAGAAGTAAGCAACTTGACTGGAGAGTCTGTGATTACAATTGCTTTTAGCTCCTGCACTAAAAATCATTGTGGTTGACATCACTGTATGTCCATACTCCAACCAGATTCTATGTGATGAAGCCGCTTGGAGTCAGCAGATAATCCTGGAGGCATTCATTTATATTTTTCTTAGATATTTTTGATAATATCAGCAATATAGATCTCCAGATATATAGTTGTTAGCATCTTCACCGTTTCCTAGTTTGAATATAAGCAAAACCTTTGCAAGTTTTAATTTTTCAGCAGTGTAGAAATATTACATCTATTAAGGTTCTGTTGAATATGTCTGTAATAATATGGCTAATGTAAAGGAATGTAGCTTTTGACATTCTTACACAAATGCCATCTGGGCCAGTAGTTTTTCTTTTGGACATAGAGTAAATACATCTGAGACATATCATAGGTATGAACCTAGGAAATATTTCTAGCGTGAAGTCTGTTTTTAGTTATAAGGCTCCGACAACACCTGTCGGGAGACACTGAGCTTCAGTTTTGATGTAACTAATGTAAGAGTGGTAGTTCAAATTTTCTGCTGATCCTCTGTGATTCATGATCTTTCTCCAGCCTTACACCTAGAGAACTCCATATCTGTCTTGTGTCACCTGGTTTGGAATGTTGAATGATATCATTCATGTAGTACTTCTTCTTTAATCAAATTTGTGAGAAGATTTATTATTAACCTATAAGATACCCAGTCACAATCACACTTTGAGTGATCTCCTTTATATATAATCATACTTCCTTACCCAATCATGGAGGTTAGTAGTTCACTTTTCACATATCGTGTTTGTTTGCAGACCATTTCTGAGATTATATATAGTAGACTTCTCAAACATGGCATTGACTTCTTCACTTAAAAAAGGTTGTTGTAAGACACACTTGTAAACACATTGCTAAGGGTTTTCACAGTACAGCATAAATAATTCAGGTATGACACTATTGTGCGTGAGTTTCTGCTTTGGGGTACAACTCCCAATTTTTTTGTTAACAAGATTAAATAGCGGTCACTTATGAATATAATGTGAATCTTCTGATCACGCTAATATTGGGGATTGTTTGTGTAGGCATGTTCTATAAGGGTAGAGTAAGTATTGGTAACACGAGTAACACCAGAAATTATCTGAGTTAACAGGAGTGTGTATCTATGAGATCATTTTACCACCTTTTTGAGTTGCTAGAGCAGTTATGGTCAATGTTGAAGTCTCCTACTAGTAATAATTCTCTGCATATGAAATAGCAGGCCTTGACAACATATGAACGCTTTGTTCCATAAGGAAGGAGAGTTTGGGGCAGTATACACATGAGACGATGAAACTGCTTCAATGACTGTTTTGTCTTAACAGCAACTGCATCACCTAGTTGAGGATTGTCTATATGTTCATAATTGATAGATTTGTCAATGTAGCGGACCACGCCTCTACATTTCTTTTCTATCCTATCCTTCCGTATTAAGTACTATTCGGGAATGTCAAAACAACTGTTGACGGATTCCTTCCTCAAAAATGTTTCAGACGGAGTATTTTGAATTGGTGTTTAGATAGGATGCCTCTCAACTGATCAACCTTACTGGTTAGTTCATAGACGTTGAGATGTGGACGAGTTGCTCCCGTGTGACAAGTAATCCATTTTCATTTTCCATCTAAGGCTTTCATTTGATCAAGTACTTTTTCAAAATTTATTCTAAATTTGAGAATCTTCTATTGTGAGCGAAGCTGCTTTTGAACCTGGATATGATGTTCGAATATCCAGATATACTAGCGAATCATACAGTCCATCGACGTGCCTTCATCATGATGGTATTTCTATTAATGCTTTCGGGATCTATAGTGAGTCTCGCTGGTGAACCATCCAATGGAATATCAGACTAGTTTTTCACTGTATTCTCTGCACAGGGTTTGTTCCTTAGTTATGGTAATATCTGGATTTAGTGATTTTACTTTGTAAAGTGTTCTTTTTCTAATAATATTGGTCCAAAATGGCTGTTGATAGTCCTTCTGATAGTATCTGGACTGAAGTAATTAATTAGTAATTACTGTTGAGTGTTAGTCAGCAGGGTTGGTGAGAGAGATGATGAAGCAATGTTCTGGTTTAAAACTTTCTTCACGCTCATTCATTACGTTGCTTCATTCTGTGTTCGGTTGAATAGGTTTTATCTGAGTTCCTGATGATGTGGTAGGGGTGTCGGAGGGTTGTTTCATTTTATCTGAGTCTGTGCTGCTCGGTGTTTGAGCTGCAGGTTGGTGAACATTCTATCTGAGTCTGTGCTGTTTGGTGTTTGAGCTGCGGGTTGGTGAACATTCTGAGTATGTGCTGCTTGGTGTTTGAGCTGCGGGTTGGTGAACATTTCATCTGAGTCTGTGCTGCTTGGTGTTTGAGCTGCGGGTTGGTGAACATTCTATCTGAGTCTGTGCTGCTTGATGTTTGAGCTGCGGGTTGGTGAACATTCTATCTGAGTCTGTGCTGCTTGGTGTTTGAGCTGCGGGTTGCTGAACATTCTATCTGACTCTGTGCTGCTTGGTGTTTGAGCTGCGGGTTGGTGAAGTTTATGGAATTTCATTGTTGAATTCTTTTCATTGTTTTAGTCTAGTTGTTAGAAATTCCAAAAGACTTTCGACAACATTCTGACGGTAAGATATGGTCTTCGCTTGGTTTTGACTAAATCTTTCAACCGTTCGATCTTTCCCGATTGCTGTATCGAAGTGAGATGCATACTGTCTTGGTTCTTTGCCGGTGAATATTGTCATGTTCTAGGGTTGCTGCTCATTGAAAGCCTGCGTTCAGAGAAAAATGAACTTATCATAATGTTATTTGTCACTTGAAAAATTTTGTTCCTAAACACCTCTTCTGGTTTGCAATCTTTGAATGTAACTGGTATTCCTGCAGCGGCTAACCATTTCTGTGCATCTTCAGTGTTAAAACCATCATGTATCACTCTATTCACACTGTTCACACTGGGTGCGCAAGGGTGTCGGAGGGATGTTTCACTTTATCTGAATCTGTGCTGCTTGGTGTTTGAGCTGCGAGCTGTTGGAACTTGTGGAATTCCATTGTTGAATTTTTTTTCTTATTCAAATCTGATTGCTGGGGAACTTCAAAAGAATTTTGACAACATTTGTATGGTTGGATATGGTTTTTGATTGATTTGGACTAGTTCTGCCAAACCGTTCAATCTTTTCAGATTGCTGTATCAAAGTGAGATTTATGTGGTTGTCACTATCTGTCGGTGAATGTTTTCGGAGGTTGCTGCTCATTGGGAATCTAGGGTCAGAGAAAGATGCACTCCTCGAAATGTTATTTGTATTCTCAAAGATTTCTGTTCTTAACAGCTTTTCTGGTTTGCAATATTCATATGTAACTGGTGTTCCTTGCAGTTGCTAACCATCCCGTGCATCTTCTACATTATGAAAACCATTATACATTGCTTCATTCACCTTGTTAACAGATGGTGCACAGGTGAGCCAGTTTATTAATATCCGGGCTTTGTTTCTTTCGACACATCAAAGAGCTGGAATCCGGCTTCTTCATTTCTTGTTTTTTGGTATTCAAGGAAGGTCAAGATGAGAAATCAAGGAGAGATTTTTACTGTGTTAGTCTGTGTCACACGCAACAATAAAATCATTTCATAATATAATTGTACCTTTTCTTTATGAAAAATGTTGTCTACATGCAACAACATAAAATTGCTTCATATGTAATGATCACAAAAACAATTATTTAGCAATTACAGTCAAACATGGATAACTCGCCCACGGATAGCTCGAACACATGGTTAATTCGAACGGTTTCTTTGGTCCGTTCCCACGTAATGATAAATTGCTATAGATGACTCGAACTCAACACTGTTAATTCGAACTGTTTTTTGCCCAACGGCTATCGAAACGGTTGTTATCGCTTTAGAAAATCACTTTATTCAAAGCCATAGAGGTAAACCTCATATTTTCGTAATTCATAAGCGTCGTTATTACCAACATCGCAAAATATTTTTGTCAACGACTTTTCTAAAGGTTTGGTTAAATTTGATTTATACTGCTATACGATGAATAGCACGGGCTAGCCGGGTCACGCGCGCAAGGATTTTTGCCACGCACATACAAAACGAAAACAGCATGTTGTTTTTGTTTTGTATGTGCGTGGCGAAAATCTTTGAGTGCGTGACCCGGCTAGCTCGTGATGAATAGTTTTCCGACGTTGATTCCGTGTTGAATCAACGTCAGAATGTTGAATGTTTAAAACGTCTTAAAAATTGTTGTAATTAAACGTATATGTTGTCTTAGCTAAAAAAAACTATTCATCGTTTGACCTAAACACAGAATACGTGTGTACATTCAATAAGTATTCATTCAAAAAGCGTGAGTGATATACAATGTACCGTAAAACCTCGTAAAACTTTTAATTGAACTGCCTCGGAGTGTTGCTCTTAACGAATCCCAGGTAAAGTAAGGTAATCTTTGCATGAAAGGTAATCTTTGCACTTCAAGAAAAATCGGCAAAATTGATCGTGGGTAAAACGCTCAAAAGAAAAAGATGTCTTTTCTTTTGAGCATTTCAACAACGATCAAGTTTTGCCAATGTCAATCTAAAAAAACGTCCTGGCAATAACATCACCTCAAACAACAAACCAATCTCAAGTGATAGAAAAATCTCTATACTTTTTGATAAAAACGTTTTAAACTTTACATTAGAAGCATTTAATTTGAAACAAGCCATTTGTGCTTTTGATTTATATTATAGTTTGTATATGTACATGTATCTACTAATAAATAAGTAAATACATGGACTTGTGACAGTGCTCTGATAACTTGAACTCTCTGATAATTCGAACACTTTTGCTTGGTCCCGTGAAGTTCGAGTTATCCATGTTTGACTGTATTATGTAACCAATAGTTCTGATGTAACTTTCATTTGGGGTGTTTTAGCTAAGTTGCAGGTTTGGACAAATGTCGATGGTATCTTATTAACACTTACATAGAGCTCTATTGTATGTAGTGGCAACAATGGTTGCCTAGGAAACTAGAAAATTGATTTTAGTAAGATTCTATGTCATTCATTTTATACAAAGATGTAATACTTGAATTTTTTCTTTGTTCTGTGAAAATAGTCCTGCTAAAAGGTCAAGCCTTCATATCTCTACTTTTCAATGATTTTTGGACAGTCGGTAATTTAACCCAAGTTCTTATGGTAAAGGTTAGACAGCATTTGCAATAGTTGTATTAAGTTTATGTATTGTATTTAACTGGGTTTTTAAACTTTCTGATGAGGTATACAAATTGGCAGGGTTGGGGCCAATTCATAATAATAATATAATATTAATAATGCACATTAATAATTAATAGCTGCATTAAATTATTAATTAGCAATTTAATTTAATGCTAAATTCTTAGGTATTGTAATTCAAAATTCAATTAATGCAGTTATTCTACACGCTTATTTGATAAGTTATTGAGTTATTGAGCTTTTAAAAAATTGATTCATTAATTTAATTAACTATGTGGCTATTCTAAAAATTAATTTGTTGATTTAATGCATAATTTAATTTGAATATTAATTAAATTTGTAATTTATTTTTTAATGCAATTTTAAACTACCAATTCATTATTAACACAGCTCAACTGCACTTTCTGCTGTCGTCTCAACACTGTAAATTGTTATGCATTAATGTCCAGCACAACATAAACTGATGATGTCAGATGTCCAGCACAAGATAAACTGATGATGTCAGAAGGTTTTTAATCAGTCGCTTTTGGAAGTGTCCATGAAATGTATGGAGCTATTGTTATATGAACACTTAGGCAGTGCTTTATAAAATTACATGTATGTCAAATATGTGGTAAATTATGTTGTTTATAAATTATTGGCCAAGTTAGGTAGTTGTTGATATTCTGATGGTGTAATCTTGTGAACTGACAGCAAGTTGTGAGGGTGACATTGCACCATTCATACAGTGTTGCATATGCAGCAGTGTGCCAAAGAAACTGAACCCATTTGTTGAAAAACTAAAATTTTATTTACAATATTGTTACTCATTGTGAATTTAGTCAATAGTCATAAATAATATATTAAATTAGTTTTCATTTTATTGTGATTTCAAATATGTAAACCAAACAGCTGTAAGATTATGTTTTTGAATGATTATGTAGGCTAAATCTTTAACATGTAATTTATTTAATGGTTGAAGACTATAATCTGTACAGATATGATCACATCTCATACATTTTAGTTGCTGATTTCAAGTCATATATACATGATTTTAAATGAAAAAATAGAAATGTTACTCATTAGCAGTAGGTGACAAGTACCTGTGACAAATACTTCAAGTGCTCGTTTGATTACTAGGGTGTCATGACATTCGAGCAGCTGTTTAGCAGACACCACAGGTATGACAGCCCATTTGAAAACATAATTGTGGTAAGCTACTGTTACAGATGGTAGCCTTAGATGATGGAGGACCAGCCATTGTTAAACTGGAAAGGGTGACTGTTGAAATACCCAGCACAAAGCGCGTGCTTGTTAGTGATTTCACCTACACTTTCGAAAAGGTGAGACATTTTTTTGTAAACATAGGACAGCTGTCACATTGATATCCATTCAATGATTTTAGTTTATTGCTTGGTAAGCATTTCTGTGTAATATCTATGTTACAGGAAAAAAATGTTTTAATAACAGGAGATAGTGGCGTTGGCAAGTCATCACTCCTGCGCGTGATTGGTCATCTGTGGAAGAGCCAGGCAGGAACCATTAAACTGACCGGCAACATCGGATACAAGTCTGTTGTCAGCATTGTACCTCAACGACCTTACTTCATAACTGGACTTACTTCGCTAGCTGATCAGGTGAAACCACATTTTACCAACACTAAATAGCAGACTCAGCATAGCAGACAGGCATGCTACTACTAGACAACCTTGCTGAATGTTGGAATAATTACGCACATACTTATTACACCTGATGATCTTTAACTGCCAGGGTACTAGTAACACATAATTATCAATATAGGGAATCTAAAATCACGTTTTGGTGGACTTAGGTTCTAGTTCTTCATAATTCTGGCCCATTTACCTCTCTAGCTAGATGTATGTTAAATTGAAACACTTTTGTCTTTGCAGTGTAGGGTGTCAGGGTATGTACCATATAGCATATGTATCATATAACATAAACCATACTAGTGATGGCATGTACCGTCACTAGTATAGTATACTGTTATGATTGTTTGTGAAGGATTCAGTCCAGTTTCTTAACAGAATGTCTTCTAGCACGTATTTGCGCAGTGTCATAGGGCTTGGTGTTACACTCATGTCTATTATTTGCCTGCACGCTTTACATTATTTATAGTTCGTGGACAACATCAGTGTCAGATCGGCAGCTGCACTTGATCCTGGTGCACAGATTGGTTAGGTGCATTTATATCTGTATGATTTATCAGAGTTCCTTCTTTTTTTGTTTGTTTGTCTCACGGTAGAATTTGCTCTGAACGGCATCGACCCGTGTAACTTAAGTTAATATCTATTTATTTTCTACGTCGTCAATGTTTGTTTGGCGTAAAATGAAAATCGGTTGTAAAAAACAACTTTGTCCCATTGATACTGTTAAGGTTTTGTGCGCTGCGGTTTACTACTCCACCAACATAAGACTCAGTGTAAAGAGCGTATACATATATTCTGCTTCGTTCATAAATGGTTACAGCCAAAAACATGCAACAAGTAACAAATCAGGCGCAGAAAAGCTCTGCTCTCTTCTGTGAACGTTCGTGCTTATACAGTGGGGAGCCCCGCCTTTTGTTCCACTTGGTTGGACTGGGCTTAGCTCTCGGCTTGGTTCGGTTCGGCGTGGCTTTGGCTTGTCACATGCAGTCCACCACACACTCCCCCCATTGGCGACTATGGTCTCCAATTAATATCCTGGGGGAGAGCCAGCTGCACCAGAGCTTCGTATATACTGGTGGGCGCCATAGCGGAGGCGTTCTACTTCCTCTAGGAGAAGTTGGCGTTCTTGGCCTTCCAACTTCTCCTAGCGTAGTAAGTTCTACATGGCCTCGGTGGCCTTTTTCCAATCTTGAGCATCCTGCGACAACAGCCGGGCTCCGCTGCGCTGGATTTGTAATAGCATCTGGTTGGCGGGTACTTGGCTTACGACCTCAGCCAGAGTGCGATGGTTTGGTCAGTCCTGGGCTGTCTGACACGGCCTTGTCGGAACAGGGTGTGTCCTAGCTGGGGAACAAGGTCGTATCGCAGGCCGCTGTACTCCTCTGCGGGGGCTGCGTCGCATTTTTGCCCTAGTAGTGGAGGTGCATGCAGCCATCGGTAGGGAACCTCGCGCATTTTCTTGGCAAAATTGTTCACACGTATCCTGGCCGACCAAATATACCACTAGATCGACTTTCCCAGCTGGTGTGTCGCGTGGTCGATTAGCACATGGTCCCGCAACACGTGTTGCCAGTCGCAGGGGTATACGAACACAGCGTAGTGTTGGAGCACGTGGAACCTGATTCGCCGGTGGCTGGGTGCCAACCGGCAGATCACGCAACTCCCTTCCCGCATTAACCGATGACAAACAAATAGCTACAGAATTTAATACTTATTTTACAGAAATAGGACCCAGGCTTGCGCAAGCTTTTTCTACTACCATTATATAGCATCAAACTTCAGGGATAAATACATTCTCAGATTTTAATTCTGTAGTAGAAGTTCATGAGTGTACTGTTCAGAAAGTTATTGCAAATCTAAATGAACACAAAGCAAAAGGCATAGATGGAATTCTCGGGAAATTAGTGAAAGCATGTTCGCTTGAGTTATCAAAACCTTTGGCCTGCATATTCAACATGAGCATAAAGCAATGTGTTTTGCCACAAAAAATGACATGTGCTGAAGTTTTACCTATATTTAAAAACAAAGGCGATAAGCTGTTATCTAATAACTATAGACTTATTTCTGTTCTGCCGGTTTTCTCAAAAATCTTTGAGCATCTTATTAATCAACAAATCCATAACTACGCTATTAAAGAAAGCATTGCAGAAACTCAATTTGGATTTCAGAAAGGGAAAGGAGCTCGTGAAGCATCGATAGAATTTACAAACAATACACTTGCAGCTTTAAACAATAGTCTATCTGTTTTAGGTATTTTCATTGACTTCTCAAAGGCTTTTGATACAATAGATCACTCTATTTTTATAAATAAGCTTAAGCAAATAAATCTTTCTCATTCAAGTTTCAAATTAATTCAAAATTATCTATCAAATCGTCTTCAAAGTGTTATAATATTTCCGAAAATATCCCAACCTTTAGTAACTAAATGTGGAGTACCCCAAGGATCCATCCTTGGACCAACACTATTTTGGTTATAAATAAATGATCTTGTAAAGAGTACTGATAAATTTAAAACTATTTTGTTTGCTGATGATACTAACTTACTTAATACTGCTAAAAACTTGGATAAAGTTATAGCTATAATTAAAAAAATAATAAATTGAATAAAAAATTGGTGTGACCAAAACAAACTAGTATTGAATGTTGACAAGGCTAATGTCATAGTTGTTCAAAATCCACAAAATAAATTTTGATTAACAGAAAACATTTCCATGAATGGACAAAACATACTAATGATGGATAGCATAAAATTTTTAGGCGTTACAATAGATAGCTCACTAAACTGGTCAAGACACATAGAACTATTGAGAAGACAACTGCGACAAAGCTTGGGACTTATTTACCAAGCCTCATTGATCTTACCAGAAATGCCTCTTTTGCTTTTATATAATACTCTGATTAACAGTTTAAAATAGTTTATTGCTCGGAAGCATGGGGAAATGCTCCAATGAGTTACCTAAACAAAATTTTAGTCATCCAGAAGCGATTGCTGAGAATAATATATCATAAAAACTTTCATTTTCCGTCAACTCCTTTGTTTAAAAGATCTCGTGTTTTGCCTATACAGCAACTTTGCCAACTAAGAATATGTCTTTTAGCCTTCACACAATTTAAATCTCAAACTAACTTGTCAACAGATTATAACACTCGTCATTCCTTATTTTCATAACCACTTCCACCCTCCTCCTCTCCTGGTGGCCATAGACAGGTTGCCTATCGTGTGTCATCAAAATGGAATTCCTTGCCAATTTGGCAAAGGAAAATTAGTAGTCATGATGGTTTTAGAGCTGCTTTAAAGCAGTACTTGCTGGACTCTCTGGGATAGATTTGCTCCGATTTCTATTGATTAGACAACCATGTTTTTTTTCATTAATAATCAATCTCATATATTAACTCGGGCTCTGCGCCTCCCCTCGAATAGCCATGCTACTGCGCATATGGGCCCACATTGCACCTTAATTTTCTATAATCTTATTATGTCATGATTTAATGTGAAATAACTTGCTCTTCCACCCGTGCGGTAGTCCGAGCAGAAGAGGACTTTCCTCCTGTCATGTCTCCTTAACGGGCAAGCTAGCGCAGAATGACTTAGCCGGAGGAGAAGAAGGCAAGTCCGGGGAGGGTGGCTCGATCCTTTTTCTTCCTGTCCTCATGGCAGCTACCCGGCAGACCCCATCCACATCTTCTGTTAAGGTTTCTTCCAATAACGCTTCCATTCCCTCGTTATTTGTTTCCAACACGGCGGATTCAGAGTGGCCTAGTTCTTCTTCTTGCGTTGTGCCTATCTCTCCTCCACTTCCCGTGTAAGCCACTACGTTCGCCGGCGTTGGCCTATTCAACACTTCTTCAGCTTCTTTCAAGCTAATTGTGACCGAAGTCAATAACTCTTGGAGAGAGGTATTACAAGCGCTATCCATATTTTCCAACAAACTAATATTGTCCAGAGTGAACGAACGCTTTATTAGGAAAGCTTTGGTAGCGACTGTGAGAGTCGTTTTACCGCTTTCCTTTTCGACCTCCGGACCATTTTCCGGTGATCCCATTGAGTAACATACTCCGTTCCCATACCGGTTCGGCCTCCTAGTAGTCCTTGTCGGCCTTGGATTATTGCCGACAGGTTCCGACAGGTTTGCCTCCGGTTCTTCCGGAACTTCTTCGAGTATGACCAGATCGGTCGTGATGGAACTCCGTCTTTGGTCCCTTCTTTCCTCCGGCCCGGCCGGGTTTTCAGTGGGAGTTGTCCTTGCGGCCTCCACTAGCAATTTTTCCCAGTTGGGAGGCGGCCATATTGGTAGGGGGTCCTTTTTGTTTTTCTCCCGGATTTCTCTCAGTCTACCTGGGCTGGCTCCTTTCATGTTAGGACCCGTTTTTGGCTCCATGGTGGCTGGGGCATGCCCCAGTCTTTCTGGACAGGCGTGGTAGGGCTTAAATCTCGCTTCGCTCTGGATTGAGGACTGGCCCTGCCTCTCTATCAGACAGGTGTGGTTCCCCCAGGCTTTCAGGACCTAATATGGTCCCACGATCTTCGCCTGCAGCTTGGGGTTCTCCCCCCCCCCCTCGCCGGCGCTTGTTCATGAGCCATACCCAGTCGCCTGGGGAGTACAGTGGGGGCTCCTCTCGGTCCTCCTATCTTACCTCTATTTGGGTCTGTCGTAGTGCTTCATGCACGGTTTGCAGTCTTTGCTGTACTCCTAGTGCATATTCGTGGGTGGGGAAGAACTCGGTTGGTGGAGGGTGACTCTCCAGCTGGTCTGGCAATCTCAGCTCTCGTCCCAACATCAACATGTTGGCCGTCTCTCCGGTTGTGGAGGGGGGCTGCCTCGGTATGCCTTCAACAGCTGGGGAAGCAACAAGTCCCACTCGTCCTGCTCGTGGGCTAGCAGTAGAGCCCGCAGGAAGTTCCTAAGCCCATGGTTATTCCGCTCCACGATTCCGTTGGCCTGTGGGTGGTATAGGGTAGTGTGCATTTTTTCCCACATTCCAGAGTTGGCACAGTTTGACCATTAGTTGACACTCAAACTGCACCCCCTGATCCGTGTGGATTTGCTCTGGTAGCCCCAGGTAACAGAACACTCACTCATCCAGAGCGTTTGCGACTACCGGTGCCATGGCGTCGAGTAGTGCCAGTGCATCCTGCCATCGGGTGAAGTGGTCCATGAGGACCAGCACTCATTGGTTTCCCCTTGGAGTGGCTGAGAGTGGCCCGACCAGATCCACGGCCGCTACCTGTTAGGGCCTTCCTGCGTAGAGTCACCGCTTTCCCTTGGCTGTTTTGGTCTCCCCAATTCTTTGTGGCTTGGCTCACCTCTCAACTCTTTACGAGCCGTCTGACAGTGATGTCAGTCCTGGCCAGTCCCAGGTCAACTGGAGGCGGCTTGTCATCCTTCCCACCTCAGAGTGGGCCAGGGCGTGCGTTTGTCACACCATGGTCTCCCGCATAGCTGGCGGGCAGATAGCGCACCATCTAACACGGCCCTGCGGGGCTATGCGTGCTTCCAGCACGCTGTCTTGCCGAATGCGTAGGGAACCACGCATGTGGCTTAGTATGTCCATTTCCCTTCTTCCCACTTCTGGGTGTTCAGCTGGCAGCTCTTCTCCCATGGCGAATGCTCGACACATGACGGCTACCGGTTTCTGTCCTGTGGCCTGTAGTCTTGCCAACTCGCTTTTTGGTCCTGGTTCAGCTGGTTGGGCTGGCAGCCTCTTGGAAACACCACCGTTACTCAAGTTCAATCCTGCCACGGTTGGGGCCGGAATCCTGTGCGATCTATCGGTCGGTGTTCCAGAGTATGCGACGTTTCCCAGGGTCAATCCTGCCCTGTCGAGAGCGGGAGTCCTGTCCAGGCAACTGGTCGAGACCCACGTGGTTAACGGCCCTCTTTCCTGGGCCAACTCTCTCCGTGATGGGCCTTCGTCCCTCTGTTCAGTGCTTGCGCATTGTCAGCAGTCCCCGCAAGTTTGCCTCTGGCCATTTGCATTCCCATGCCGGATTCCTAACCGGTGCTCCAGGATATACCGGAATTCCGCCAGGATCTCGAGCTATTGGGCCACGTGGTTTGAGGGCTCCCTCCTGCACAACTATCAGAGGGATGCGTGATTGGTCCGCAGAAGGAACTCTTGTCTATATAGATAGAGCCGGAAATGGTTTACCGCCTTAACAACTGCGAGCAACTCCCTTCTAGTGACACAGTAATTGCGTTCCGAGGGGGTGAGAGTCTTGCTGTAGTAGGGGATGACTCTCTCGCGGCCCTCTTGCACTTGAGACAGCATGGCCCGTACCCCGCATCCACTGGCATCCGTATCCAAAATATACTGTTTCTGGGGGTTTGGATAGCCCAATATTGGGGCGGAGCTGATGCTGTCCTTCAGTTTGTTGAAGGCGATCTGCTTTTCCTTTGTCCATCTCCACGCCTCTCCTTTCGCCGTCAGCCGGTGCAAGGGATGCGCTATCGTGACGAACTCCGGAATATACTGTCAGTAGTAACTGACTGTCCCGAGGAATCCTTGAAGTTCCTTAACTCCGCGTCGGTTTGGCCACTCAGCGACCGCTTGCACTTTAGCGGGATCCGTGGAGACCTCATCCTTGTTTACCATGTGGCCCAGGTAGCGTACCTGGGGCTGTAGTAATGCACATTTGGAGGGTTTTAGCTTCAACCCGATTTTGTGGAGTCTCTGGAAGATCTCCTCGAGTCAGTACAGGTGCGTGTTGAAGTCTGGCGCGATGACCATAATTTCATCGAGGTATAACAACAATGTCCTTCAGTCGAGACCGTGCAAAACGCATTCCATGAGTCTCTGGAAAGTGGCTGGGGCGGAGGTCAGCCTTAAGGGTAGCACCTTTCATTTCCATAGTCCAGATCAGGTAGAGAAGGCCGATACTCTCTTGGGCCTCGGCATCCAGGGGCACTTGCCAATATCCGCTCACCAGGCCGAGTGTACTGAATTATCGGCTACCAGACAGAGGGTCTAGACTGTCATCGATCCTGGGTAGGGTGTAGACCTTCTGCTCTGTGACAGCGTTCAAGCGCCGGTAATCTATGCAGACTCGCCACATCATGTCCTTCTTTCGGACTAACACCACGAGGGAGCTCCAAGCTCCTTCAGCTGGCTCAATAAGGCCTCTCTTGAGCAAGTCTGGCACCTGCCTTTTGGCTTCCGCCTCCTTTTCCGGTCGTAGTCTGTGGGGTGGTTGTCGAATCGGCCAAGTTCCTTCATCAAGCGGAATTGAGTGTTCCACTTCGAAGGTCCTTCCTACGTCCTCGTCGTCTGTGCTAAACACGGTTGCATACCAGCTCAGCAGCAAGGCCAGCCTCGCTGTCTGGCCTGTCCCTTCACAATTTGGTTGATCCGCTTGGAACAATTCTTCCAGGTGAGCCGGCACTTCATTGGTTGAAGTTGGACCGGCTACACACAGTAAGGGGTCGTTCTCTTTGACCTGTAGGGTGTATATCATCGTGTACGTGCTGATAGGGGCCCCAGGTTGGAGGGTCAATGGCTGTTCCGTAGTTTTCATGCATCGGGTGATGACATGTTCTTTTGGTCCGGGCTGATTCAGGCTACTCGCCACTGGGGTCTGTCCGAAAATCCTTTGATCAGCCCCATGGGGCAGTAATTCCTCGGAGTGATGTGACAGTGTATCGCCATCTTTGTCCGAGCCGGCACCACCACTCCCCTGACCACCTGCACTTTACTTTGTAACAACCGTCCATGCCGGTCCGTGCAGACTAACTGCCTGCAATCCACTCGACCCACCGGCCATTCAAACTTCAGGGAGCATTGGTGGGCCACGAAGAATCGCATACCCAATATGGCATCCTCACTCTGGTGGCTGACCACCAAGACTTCTTACGTTCCTCAGCCGAATTGGCAACCGGATTATTCCATAGAAAGGAAGCCGGGTTCCGTCAGCCAGCAGACCCTGGCTGTCGCTCTTCTCGAGCCAGTCTTCTCGTACGGCTCCAGGTAGTTGATCGAAGACCTGCTTATTTAACAGGTTCGTGATGCACCAGCTGTCCAGGAGAAATTGAATGGGCCGCCCCTCCACTCTTCTTGGAAGGAATTAACTGGTTGGATGAGGTCGGCTGAGGCCTTGCGCCGTAATGGTGTCTTCTTGGGTGTCGTCTGAGGTGCTTGGAGTACCCTCTCCTCGTAGCGGTGCGTAGTCAGTCATTGGGGATGTCCTGCATCCTGAGTCGACCGGTAGCCCCATCGGCCGCCGTTCCTGGGGTGGGAAAGGGGCGGCCCTGCCGCTTTTAAGGCAGGCTTTCGACAGTCACACCCTGTGGAACTGACCTCGCTAGTCTTTGGCATCTTGGGCGGGAGGATTTGGTAGTCACCTCCCTACGTTTCTGGCTACGCCCTTGCCGTTCGCACGGAGTGGCGTAAACTGCATCCGGGACTGGAAGAGCGTCGGAACTGGCCTCACTCAAGCACTGACAATAATTTTATGTGTCTACAGGCTCTTCTTGCGCACGAATCTCTCTCAGTCTAGTCTTTGCCGGGCAAAACCATCCGTCAGCGTTTCCCGAGTCCCGGGTGGCTTTAGCACGTCTCCGGGGTTGTTTGGCCTTTGCACAGTCAGCAGTTGGAGCTACTGCTGTGGCTTCTCCTCATTTCCCGTAGCCGGTTTTGAGTAGCGGGGAAAGTTCTTCCGAACATGCCCTAGCCTGCCACAACCCTAGCAAAGGATAGTTGGCTGGTTTCCTTTTTCTGTCCAAGCGTGGACTCGCTCCTGTAGCTGTTCCAATTTTTCCGTAAGGGATTGGACTAATATGGCCAGTTGTCCAATGACCTTGGTCTCGGCCGAGTTCACCTGGCCAGGGGGTTCCCCCTCCAGGGCTCGCACCAAAGATTCAACAGGTTTGCATTCTCCTCCTTGGATCTGGAGGTAATCATTTCCAGCCCGTATGGCATCTGCCAGTGTGGGCGTGTGCACTGCCAACAGGTGCCGCTGCATGGCAGAGTCCTCCAGCGAGCTGCAAAACGTTTCCATGACCATATTATTCTGGTGAGGGTTCGGGAGATCTCCGTACGCAATGCGTACCAGCCTCTTCACCTCTATGGCATGCTCCTGGAGCGACGTCTTCTTGTCTCGCCTGAGGGCGTTGAGCCGGCTTAGTGCCTGCCTGGCAGATAGTCCGAATCTTGCCTGAAGGGCATTGAATACGGCCTCCGGGTTTTCGGCCCATTCACAGTCCTCGGCCTGTTTGCCTAGTGCCTCTCAGAGGTGTAATAGCGTCACTCCTTTTGCCCAAAGGTTAGCCTCGGCCACCTTCAGGAAGCGAGCAATAAAATATTCCATGTCTCCCTTTTTCATGTATATTGGAGTCTTGAATCGTGGTGCCGGTTCCTGGGGCCTTGGCATCCACAACACTCGTTCTAGTGCCTCGACTAGCCGGTCGGGTCCCGGATCGGCGCTTCGTGCACTTTTGTTTACCATGTTTTCTGGTGGGGGACTTCCAGCAGGTTTCTGCCGTTTTTATGGCAATTCTTCTACTGTGTCCGTTGCTGCAGGCAGGGTTTTACACAGCTCTCTCTTGGTTTTTTCCTGTTGCCAGGAAGTTTTTCCAGTAGGAGCTGTGCTGCTGTTTTTCAGGCAGGCCCTATCCCGTGTCGTCTGGGTTTCTTTATACTGCCACTTTGAAGGCAGCAGAAAGTTCATCCAGTAATTCAGTACGAGCCTTGTGGTGGAGTTTATTTAGGATCGTCTTATCCCACTGATGCCACCATTGTAAAGGTTTTGTGCGCTGCCCTTTACTACTCCACCAACATAAGACTCAGTGTAAAGAGTGTATACATATATTCTGCTTCGTTCATAAATGGTTACAGTCAAAAACATGCAACAAGCAATTAATCAGGCGCAGAACAGCTATGCTTTCTTCTGTGAACATTCGTGCTTATGTAGCGGGTAGCCTGGGCATGGCTCTTAAGGGGGATTGGGAGAGAGAGCCTGGGACACTTAGCAACATGCGGGGAAGACAACTCTAAAAGTCGACTTCTGCAGTCGCTAATATCACAATCGTTATTTCCGAAGGAGTATCATGTGACGGTCTTATTTATGATTTACATGAGTATTATGTATTATTTTTAATCTGAATTGGCAGCAAACAAACGCTGGTTAGTAAGTATGAAATGTAGGCTGCATAACAAATCAATCACGGGAGTTGTATTATTTCGTATATTCAATTAATTATGTTTTGATTTAGGTATAATAAAAAATTAAATCAATTAAATAAAAAAATATCACAATAACAATACAAACATAGCAAATGTATAGCAATAAAACAACAAAAATGAATTGCTAGTAAAGAAAAGTTTGTCTAGTAAAAAGTAATCTCAGTTTTATTTTACTCGCGAGTATTATGATTACTCGCGACAGTTATTATGAACAACCCGGACCTACCACTGCAAAACGGTGCCATCTGAAAGCAAATACTCTTTCCGAGGCCAGTAGGAAGAACTATAAATTGGTCAAAACCTTCAATAATATGTTGTGAAGCTTGAAACTGTTCTGATTTCATTGGGACTATGCCTAGTTTTGATAGTAATTTTTGAATCGCTCCAATTTTTTATCAGTATATGAAATGAAACTGCTAACGTGAAAACGCAAGAGAATAGTAACCTATGGTTCTTATCGTTTTATTATCAAACGGGGTACTACGTAACCACCCAGCCTATCAAAAACATAGGGCTTTTTACTAGATTAAGTTACGTGACCATGACGATAGGTTTTAAACGCGCCACATCTAATACATCGTGAGATCTGAATCTAACGACACACTTCCATTAGTATCAGCCTGAGCGTCATATGTAACATATGTCGCTAGTTTTGCAGAAGTCATCTTACCTTTTTTTCGCTGTGTCCCGGGCTCTCTCTCCCAATCCCCCACGAGAGCCATGCCCAGGCTATATAGCGGGGAGCCCCGTCTCTTGTCCCACTTGGTTGGACTGGGCTTGGCTCTCGGCTTGGTTTGGCTCAGCTTGGTTCAGTTCGCCTTGGTTTGGCTCAGCTTTGGCTTGTCACATACAGTCCACCACAATACATCGTTCTCTCCAGTTTTGTTTGCTTAATTCAACTTGAGGTCCTCAAAGTGAGAATTATTTTCTCTTCTATGTTTTGCAGATATATTTGAGTATTTCCAATAAGCATGATCATGCTGAAATACTTGAACTGATGTCAGAACTAGGATTACTGGAGCTCACTCACAGATTCGGCAGTGTAGACACAAAAGCATCCAGTAACTGGTCAGATTCTGTTTTTATGTTTATTGGTTTCGTTAGTATTTAATACTCTTTGTTATAGCCTGAGCTCAGCTTGTTTAAGTTCTTTGTTATAGCCTTAGCTCAGCTTGTCCCACGACCAAACACGAGCGAAGCGATTGGTTGGGATATTTACGATAAATGCATATGTGCACATAACTCCCGAAAAATTATCCGTTAACGGCGTGACCAAACCCTTGTGCCGAAATTTCTTCAACAAATTTAACCATTTTTTTGTAGAGCCGTTTAAGTATAATAATGATACAAAACACATATAAACCTATTTAAATATGTCACCAAGCCTTTGAAAGGTTACTGCAATATCCTAAAACTAACCCATCTGATCGGATGACACATAAATAGACAGATTAATTCAGCCTAAAATCGAAATAGAAACTTGAGAAGACTTTTTTAATCAAAATTAAGACCGGCCAACGAAACGCCAATAAGGTCGTGCGACAAATAGTATAACCATTAAGTCGTCCAAATTTCACGAGAAAAACGTGCACATTTCACCAGTCTATAGCATTGTCTAATTGCCGAAGGTTTCTGTAATAAACGTAGACTGTTTGAGGCGTAGACCGATTCACAGGAACAAAAATGTGGTACACAGTTTATCAGCCTACGTTTTTTGTCCAATTACCGAAGGTTTTTAAATTATCTAGAACATTAGCCAGATTTCTTTACATCTTATCTACAAGCTAGGGCCGAACTACAATGACCCTTTGTGACAAGAATATTTTTTTATTTCACTCCAGTTTGCAGAAAACTTCCAGACGCCCGAATGCTAATACTTGCTTTTTGTTACATATCGCTGTCAAAACCATTCTACATTCAGCACAACCAACTTTCAAACTGTATATTACACGGTAGCTTGCCATTTTACTTTTATTAATATTGCATTTCAGAGATATAATAAACATATTTCATTATTGCTGTTGTTAGTTAAATTACGTACAGTAGATTAGGTCTACAACTTTAATTAATATTTATTTTATTGTTGTAAAACATAAGTTTGAGATAGTAGTAGATTAGGTCTGATTTTTATACAACCTTTTGTTTTGCATAATTGACCTTTTGAATTTCATTTCAAAACAACTTGACAACTACCATGGACATACAACCTCCCAAAACACCGCGTCGTCGCAGTGGCCGTCCATGTGTCTCCCAATTATTATGGAGGAGGCGAAATAGAAGGTCCTCACAGCAACCATCAACTTCAAATGCTAATGTTCAACAACACGCTACTCAAAATAATAACAAAAACTCATCTGATTCAGAAAATTCTTTAGTAGATGTTGTAGGCGATGTAAATGACATGGACTTGTCAGCCCCTTTGTTTTCAGATGATGATCATGATTTTAAGGATATCGTTGACCATGAAAATATTGCACAAAACAAAATTGTTCCTCCCAATGCTGCCCCCCTCCATCACATTCCTCTTTTTAAATCTTTAGATTGTCCTGATTTTCAAGAACTGCGTAACAACTTTCAAGGCAGACTTGACAACAACATGTCCCAGCTCACATGTACTGGATGTAATGAGAAACATTTCATTACATACAATACTCAAATACAACTATGTCATACGTGCCAACAAGTTAGACCTGAAGCTGTTAATAAATTCAGTGCATCTTATGATCTTAAATTTAAATGATTTTAATTTAAATAATCATATGTCTTTAAATTTACAACTTATGTACAAGCTAGGGCCGAACTACAATGCCTCTTTATAACGAGAACATTTTTTTATTTTGCTCCAGTTTGCAGAAAACTTCCAGACGCGTGAACGCTCATACTTGCTTTCTGTTAAAGATCGCCATCAAAACCATTCAACACAACCAACTTTAAAACTGTGTATATTACACAGCATCTTGCCATTTTACTTCTAATATTGCATTTCAGAGATGTAATAAACATATTTCCTTTTTGCTGTTGTTAAATTACATGCATTACAGTAGGTTAGGCCTACAGCTTTAATTAATATTTATTTTATTGTTGTAAAACATAGGTTTGAAATAGTAGTCTCTGTCAATTCCTGCTGACAACTACTTTTTCAACAACCAGCACTACCCTTTTTTTCTCCATTATCACTTATTCCATTATCAGGTCGTGGGCTGTATGACCGGGGAATTTGTAATTTAAGTTTTTTGTTATAGCCTGAGCTCAGCTTGTTTAAGTTTTTTGTTATAGCCTGAGCCCAGCTTATTTAAGTTTTTGTTATAGTCTGAGCTCAGCTTGTTAAGTTCTTTGTTGTAGCCTGGGCCCACCTTGTTTAAGTTCTCTGTCATAGCCTGGGCGTGGCTTGTTTAAAGTAGAATTTCAGGTGTACTCATACCTAGCATTTAGCTAATCACACTACATTAATTTTCATCTTTCACAATCGTAAGTTAATAGCTCATCAATAGATGACTCCTCAATTGATGAGTCATCAATTAATGACTCATCAATAGATGAGTCATCAATTAATGACTCATCAATTGATGAGTCATTAATTGATGAGTCATCAATTGATGACTCACAATGGCATCATCACATCGTTGACTCATGACTCTAGACTGACACTGGTCCACAAGATAATCATTGACTCCAATCTGCAGGTTGTGGAATAACTACATGTAGTTAGCTAATCTCTGAATTACATTAGCCCTTAAGCTCGGATATCGTGTTTGCATACAGGTACGGTGAGTTGACCCCTGGAGAAGCCCAGCGACTGGCAATAGTTAGAGTTCTCCACTACAAGCCTTTACTTGTCTTCCTCGATGAAGCCACGAGCCAGCTGGATGTTGTCAATGAGAGGAAAGCGTATGAGGCTCTTGCTCGCAGAGATATTACCGTGGTTAGTGTGGGCCACAGGCAGTCTATTAAACAGTTCCACAGCGTAGAAATCCACATCAACGGAGACACTAGCTATTGCGTGTCAGGCATCGGTCCTTAAAACCTGTATCGTCAAAGTTTTCAACATTCCATCATCAGATCCACTGAGATAAAGTATTTGATGTTTGTTCTAGTTTTATAAAGTGATTTGATCTGTAATGCCAGCTAATAAGTAAGTAGTGGGGAGGAGTCATCATTGAGAGTAGTTTAAAGCAGTTTCCAGATTCGCGGATAATAAAATTTAAAAAAAATGGTTGTTTTAAAACAATTGGCGAAAGCAAGGTTAAACAACCTATAGTAAATTGAAGTAGTAAGTTTTTTCTATGTAAGGCTCTTGAACTGTATATATAGTTATGACAAACAAGAGCTTTTTTATCCCTTCCAGAGGTCTGGTTTACCAGCTATAGCATAATTATCACTAATAATAAACTTAGATCAGGGGCTCTTAACTTCGGTTCCATCAAATCCTTGGGGTTTAGTGAGTCAGTCTGACCTGTTCGGTTTGAGGCCTCTCAAATAAAATTGATGTTTTAAAAGAAAACGTTAGTCAATTTCAAGAATGTTAGTTTTAAGTTTCATAATTTCTGGACCTTTTGCATGAAAATGGTTATAATGAGTAAGAGAGGCATTTCTACCCCATTGGGGGGTTTTGACTCCTCCCCAACTCTTCATTTTTCTTTTTTAAATACTCAGACTAGGGTTTGCGTAAAACTCGTACCCATAAGTTTATGGGGCATTCTTGCTGTTGCCTTATAGCATTATTTTTAGCCTCAGGTGTTCATTAGACTGAAGAATTAATTTTAGCTATGTCGTATTTTAGACAGGAAAGTTCGTCTGCCTTCGCACTCCACAGTTCTACAATACTGTTTTCAAAGCATTTTATCTCTAGTGGTTTATTTTACATGTCAGACAGATTGAATGTAGAATAAATTACATCTAATTATACTCATATTGACATATCAATATATATATATATATATATATATATATATATAATTTCATTTGCAATAATTTCATTTCAAATAGAAATGCTTTTAAGTTATGCCATAGCCATACAACAATAATAAATAAAAAAAATTTCATGTTTTTCAATCATTAGATGTTAGGTGGGATTTAGCACCTTGGATGCATTTTGCAATTTATTTTGGAAACCATTATATTCTGAAATAATCAAACCATCACGTGTGATTGAATTTTTTAGTTGAATTTAATTTTTTCTTCAAGCAAGACAATTGCAAAAATGTACACCAAGAAACCACCACTACATGCAATGTTTTCTACCTACAACATGTTTTCTACCATAACATTTCAGCATTTGCCATTCTAAATTTTTTCAAACATTGATGAGACACAGAAAAATGTTTGATGTTTTTCAAAAGGCTGCGCTGAACGGTTGAGGTGAAAAGGTCACTCATTGCAGCCAGTCAGTGTACAGCCTAAACAGTGATGGCAATTGAATTTGTGTAAAATGATTGTTTCAGCTGCTCACCCAATATTTAAGAGTAACTTCATTTGGTTTCTTTATTCTGAAGAAGCTGCTTTAGTAACCCAACTTCATATTGGGAGACTAGAAATCAACAGCGTAGTTATTTGTATTAGTCAAGGAGAGTTCACAAATATGACATTCGGAATAATGTTAGCCTTGGGCTTTGCGTTTGACGTTAAGAGCACACACTATGGACAAATATTCTTCGTTTCTTAAAATAAATTTTAAAAAACTCCCAAGTTTGTCTTTTTTATTTAATTCGAGTTCAGTAGATCCTACAATTAGTCGTCTGCATAACCGCTGAGGTGATGTGACTAAATATACCAGGGAAGTCAATCTTCCCCTTTTTACTCCATAACAGCTTGAGGATATATGGAGCGGAATGTTATCCTTTCACTCAAATCAACTTTATAAGCATTGAAATGCAGCTAGTTGACAAAACTGTTGAGCCAAGGAAATGGAAATAACACAGGCCTTGGTTAGGTGGCTGCTATTTTAGCTCAACAAAACTAGGTCACAGCAGAGATCAACAAATGGAGACACTAAGTTGCATTTCTCATTTCTTCTGAGCAACAATGAACAAATGAAATAGAATGTGTGAGCATCTTGACCAACAACTCATGACTTAATCGAGATTGAAGCCTGGAGACTAGATAAAAAGTACATCTTTTAGAGCCAGTAGTTCGTTTATGCAGGACACTTGGAAATGTGAATCATAGTTTATATGTGTTAGAATAGCCTCAGACACTAGAAATATGCGGATTCACAGAAATTGTGAGCAAGTGAATCGGTCTTTGGCTTACCTATCGATATAACTGAAAATTCTATTCTTGGTTTTTGCATATAAAGCTGATAGCTGGGAGACCTAATTCTGCCAAGTGCTTTTGGGTCTCCTTTGGTCCTTTAAGTCAGTCTGTCACTGGTAACACACGGTTGCTTTTCTCAATAAAGTTTTATGTCAATACTCAGTTTTATTTCAAATAAAATATGCTTCTTTTTTGCCTTTCAAACTATGTTGTGAATTTTTGATCTATTATTTGTGCGATCGCTCAACACAGCAATTAATGGAGGGATTTCAATTTATAAAGATTTTGGCCGCAAACAATTCTGCTGCGTATTCCGAGACTTATTACAATTACATGTTGAAGGATAACTAGGATTTGTTCACATAGTGAGTAAACTGTTTATTAGCTCTTAAATAGGTTCTTTTCAACTTAGCAGCTGATAAAGCTGCCTGAAAAAACTGCATTCAAAAAAGATGTTTTGCTTCACAGCTTTTTACCAATTCATTTTGTGCCTTAATCACCTACTTCTTCCAACTCTGAAAACCCATATACATTATGAAAAAACAGAGCATAACTCCATAGTTAGTACAAAAGCTAAAATGATTGAACCACAAAGATTACTTTAGTCTTGACCTAGTAAAGAGCATATCTCAGAGCTCGCTATTATGTACAATAAAAAGTTTGTCCTGGCTCATCAAGCATTGATAGATAAGTGATTAACTGTAACCTGATAGAATATTGATATGATAACTCCAAACGTTCGCAATGTGTGTCGTACCTATTACACCTACTATGACGCTATTGACAATAGACAGCATTGACCTTGATTTTAAAAATATTTTTAGAAAGTCTAGCAGACTCTGCAACAAATAAAGCATATATACCATGTAGTCGAGAATTCGGGCTTCGATGAGCCAAGTGAACTTTGAAGCAAGTCAAGCTGTCACAAGTATTTCTACTGTTATTTGTGTAAATAAAAAGGTTCGTGCATTATGCTGAATCACGAAAAATGACAAGTCTTTCTCAATCTTCAGTATTGAGCAAGAGTCGTCAATCTGCAATTCATCATCTTTACATAAACTTAAATGTTTTTTATCATGTATCTAACTTTTCTTACTATTTATATTATCATCGAGTCCACATCGACTTGACCCCTGAATGCACTTGAGAACAGCTCTGACAACCAGCCTTGACATACTGGACATGGAGGACAATGAGCTAGTTGTATTCTTAGATATTGTATTGCTAATTGTATTGATCTCACAACCAGTAAAATGCACAGTAGCTGAAGATGGTTAAAATACAAGTAATACATCACATAAAACCACTAGAGCAACTTTTAACAATTTTAACTAGATAGTAGTATAAAGACAGCCAATAGAAGAAAGCAAATTTCTGTATAAAGAAGGCATGACATTGCCTCTTCCAATCTAAACATACAAGAGTGCTAGCATTAATTGAAGAGGTTAATACGCTTAGTAATAGGCTTCCTGCACATGTGGCACTGGCGCAGAGGCTGGGCACACTCGTTACACGCGGAATGTCCACAGAGAAAAGCCATGTTTTTTTTCCTATCCAGGCAGATGACACAGGTGAGGGTATCCTCTATCTCCTAAACAGACAAGAGTTGCGGGTTTCACCATATATACTTAACTACTACCAAAACTGACCTAACAGAATGATAAAGACATTTAAAATGATTTAGATGGGGATAACTAAAAGGTGAAAGACAATAGCTTCATCTGTATTGAACTTAGCCTATTTGAAGTACAAAATGTGACTACATTTTGCTTAAATACACAATAGGAAAAATGTCTAAAATGCATAACTTCGCCTGTCTGAATTGAGGAATTATATACTGCCTAGTTAAACATGATGAATGCTTAAGCTGTTCTTAGCTAATTCCAGCACCTGCTGCTAATCAATCTGTATATATATTATATATATAAACCTCAGTGTTTGTCTGCCATCTGTCCAGTTATAGTAATAACTAAGGAATGGAACATACACTTCGCAGTGGATTTGAACGCGGAACCTTCTGGCCTGAAGACAGGCGCACCAACCCGTTAGACTACATGTCCAACTGCCGGTAGTGATCAGTAATAGTGCACATATTACATCAGTGAGGAAATACTATAAATAGCACGCTTGATCATTACGGCGACGTATCATTTATTAAGCTGGCTTTTGATGTGGCTCTTACTATAGTAAAGATTTTACTAGCTTATTAGATTAGTTACTCAAATTAATTATTAGATAAGTTATTTAACTTACCAGGTAAGTTACTCAAATTTACTGGGTATTTATTTAAATTATTTTATTACCCGTGCAATGCCGGGCATTCATCTAGTCTTTACTATAATAAGAAACGTGTCCGTCTGTCTGACCGACGCGGAAAGAAAATTGCTTTTAGTGGGATTTGATCACATGAATTTTGGCTTGGTTAACCACCTGCATTAATCAACTGCATTGCCACACTGTTGAGTTACTTATTACACCTGACGATCTCTCATGGTGCACTAGACTTCTCATCTTTACTATAATCTTTGCTATAATAAAAGTTGTGTCTATTTTTTGTTCGTATGAAGCCACACTAAGAGCGTTAGGTAAAATGATTGCCCTGCCCAAAGAAGCAAACCTGAATATTCAAATTTCCACCAAGAACGCTACCATCTGCGCCATTCGCCAACCTTGTCATATCTATGAATAATTGTACGCATAGTTATTACACCTGACGATTCCTCACATCTCTCCAGACTGCCAGGGTACTAGCAAGTCATAAGAGAGTTACAAGCCAAGGCATTCCCAATACAATTACTCCAGTGCAGTAGGAAAGCTTTAACAAGTAGCCCAGTTCACTCTACTTGACTCTAACACAGTCAAACCTCAACTTAAGATCATAACGTACCAATCTTTTGACAGACAGTTCAACATTTGTTTCACCATATACACCACCTTATGATATACAAAGTCCCCAGTGTCCCAAAACATTACAGTTGTGTAAATTAGGATTTATGTACCTAGTTCTCCTTAACATACACACAGTTTGGTTCCACATGTAAATCGCTCAAATATTATTTTACATAGCTTCATGTCTTCCTTTTTTAGTTTTAAATTAAAAATTCCAAGAAGGCTAGTGTGAGTGTAGCCTGTCTTGACAAACTGTTGTTTTTTGCAGAGTTGTCCCCCGTCGAGCGTGCGAGCAACAACAGCTTGTCACAAGACGTACTGCACCTGATGCATCAGCTGCACTTATAGGGAGTTGTTCTCTTCCGTCTACGCAGCTTGGCCGCGATGTTATGTCGGTCGCTCCATTGGTAATCATAACGGATTTCACGCAAAAATTTATGTAAAAAAAAACAAGATTACAACGTTTAACCAAAGACCAGTCTCTGTGATAAACTTTAGTAAAACTTAAAAATAAAAAAAAACTTAAAATAAAATCCATAAGAACAAATAAAACTGACTGATACAAAAATAGAAATAAAACTGTCTGAGCGCACAAATAACGACATGTTTAGTCGCTGTTGTTGCCTAAGTTCTCAAATTCTAATAAAGTTGACTGCAGAGAGGGGTCGCCAGTTAAACGTTCTTATCTTAATTTTTCTACATAAATTTTTGCGTGAATTTCGTTATGATTACCAATGGAGCGACCGACATAACATCGCAACCAAGCCGCGTAGACGGAAGAGAACAACTCCCTATAAGTGCAGCTGATGCATCAGGTGCAGCACGTCTTGTGACAAGCTGTTGTGTTGCTCGCCCGCTCGACGGGGGACAACTCCCCAAAAACAACAGTTTGTCAAGACAGGCTAGTGTGAGTGGTAAAAGAGGAAGAAGACAATGCTCTTAGAGTTAAAACACCAAATAATAGGAAAATATGAGGTAATTTTTTAAATCAATCTGAAGCTGTTTAATGAATATAATGAGGAAGAAAGTGAAAGCGATGGGAAGTGAAAGCCTGAAACATATACCGTAAGTCTTCATGCTCAAGCCGCGCGGCTTGTGCTTAAAAACAGATGTCTCACGAAAGAAAAAATAATCCTCCAACAAGCCACGTATGCCCACAGACCGCGGCTAATGACTGAGGTTTTGTCATCCTCGACCCCCTTCGGGAGCGAGAGTGTTAAGACGGGTTTCGCTATACCCCCGTCCTCTTGAATAAGAAACCAGGCTACATCAGTACACTCGAAAAGAATTTTCTTTTACTTCCAAGTTCGAATGAAAATTCCTAAACCCTTGCATCAATAACTTATTTGCCATGTCTCAGCTAGATTTTTATTTCACTGTTAGAGGGCTTCACATTTATGGAAAGATGCCGGTCAAGAATGAAAAGGTGTTAATTACCTATGACTGTGGTGAGTTAAACATGAGCGATAAATTCTTCTTTATTATAAAGTATTCCATAAACATGACCCTTAAAATAAACAAGTAGGTCGCCAAAACCCCGTACATAAAAGTGTATCATGACTGCGATTCTTTGGTTATAGCGCGGGACTGAGCAGAGACCGCATTTATCGAGAAGCCGCCCTGAGCCCCACATAAGTTTTAAAAACTTGGCTTTAGCCGCGGCTTATGACCTTGAACCAGAAGCCGCGCCCAACGACAGGCCGCGCGGCTTGAGCATAAGGACGTACGGTGAACATGGAGTTGGTCATTGTAATGATTAAAGACAAAATTTACAAAATATCAAGGACAGAAAAATGAAAAAAGGTAGTTCGAAGTTTATGGAATTTAAGTTAGAGTAACATGGGTGGTCAATCATAGCTCCCACTATGCAGCATTTGCTTTTCTTCTATCACCAAGCTAAAAACTTACTCATAATCTCTTTATTGTAAAGGTCATGTGACCATTACAATCTAACTTTATTGAACGTTAATTTATTTTATTTCATTTCTTACATGCAATTTCTTGCAGTTAGTTTTTCAGTGTTCTTGATTAATATTCTTTAATAGTAAATGTAACCACCTGAAGCAGTTATTAGGTTTACGAGATGGGTAAGGATTTAAACGAAATACAATATATTCCTATAAAAATATTTCCTAAAACATGACAGTTTCAATATATACGACGCATATACATGTTTTTGAACATATTAAATTCTACATAAAGTATGAGTGTACTTTACAAGAGAGACTTTTTATGGGCATCTTAGCACACACACCCTAACCTATAGTTTTTTCAGAAAAAAACATAATTGTGCGCTACGCAACTTTTACAATAGGCATAACCTTTCTTATAGACTCAAAATTTATCATAGATGCAACCTCCTTCATAGATACCTTTATCAGAGACACAACCTTTCTCATAGCCACAACCTTTCTCATAGACACAACCTTCACCATAGACACTGGCCAACAAAACTGATTACAGTTTAAATTCTACAAGTCTCAGTGAATAAGTATAATGAACTAGATGAATGCCCGGGAAAAAAAGAGGAATGGATGGCTTATAACTGAAATGGGATAGAAAGCAAGTGAAAATCTTATAACAGGGGCATAGTAGACTGAGGGCGCCCTGCATTAATTAATAATTTAGCGTGTGCAATCACGAAAAGGATATACAGTGCGTATATGGTAGGAGCGACAGGCGTGATAAAGACGGCGTAGCCTTGTAGTTACGCTTGTTGGTAGACTTGCGATGTGAATGTCGCCAGTTCAAATCCAGTACATTTTTCACGATTTTTCGTTGCTAAAACTTTATGGCTATAACCGGACATACGAATGACAAACATTGAGACATATATAGATATGATTTGTACTCAAGAGTCACAAATCAACATACTGGTACTAGCTCCGATGAGTTATATTTATTGCTCTTTGACTTGCTAAGTACTACGAACATTCACAATATAGAATGAAGCACCTACTAACCATGGCGCAAGACTAAGCAAGACAATACTTTATCTGTTACCCGCTGTTGTAACTGCATTACCCGTTGCCATAACTCTGTTACACGCTGTCATATTGCTGATGTAACTAGCAACACGCTAATATTAGAACAGTAATTTGCCTAGGCAGTGAAAATAAGTTGTGAATCATCCTTAATTAGCTAATGGTTGGTTAAGGTAGACAGGTACTGAAAACAAACTACCATTCTAGATAGTTCTAGAAGATGCCAATGAAAATATACTTAACACATACCCGCATTTTTTTATTCAAATCCTTGACTGTTTCAGCTGGTTGATTGGCAATAAATGAAGCATCTAACTCAGATCCATCTGTCAAACACATGATTGAGTATCAAAAGGATGCGATGGTTACCACGGAGGAGTCACCTCCTCATGTATTACCCTTACAGCATTGAGGAACAGTTAGTCGGCAGATAAGATGCAGATACATTACTTCTATTGCCTAAAACTACATACTTTTTTACATGTAGCTAAAAACCCTGACATTGTTAGCCCAAAACCTTACACTGTTAGTCCAAAACCTGACATTGTTAGCCCAAAACCTGACATTAGCCCAAAACCTGACATTGTTAGCAGAAAACCTGACACTGTTAGCCAAAGCCTGATTTTGTCAGCCCAAAACCTGACACTGTTAGCCCAAAACCTGACATTGTTAGCCCAAAACCTGATACTGTTAGCCTAAAACCTGATATTGTAAGGTCAAAACTGACATTGTTAGCTACCCAGATCCCTTGGCATATCTAACTATAGGATTATGAAAATCAAAAGCTCTGTATCCTAGGCTGTGGACTATTTAGTTATGACATGTTGTCCATGGGAATCTAAAAAAAAGAAACTTTCCCTTACCTAACACCTTTTTCTCAATAAGTTCTCCGCACTTCAAGCATTTTTTCATTTTGACACAGCACTCGGTGCAAGCTATTCTGTGCCTGCACGGCTGGAAGACAACAGATGCATCTTGTTCATCGCAGACAATACACAGAGCAGTCGACCTGCATGAATGTAACAAAAATTACATACCTCCATCCTAGAATTAGTACTGTATTCGACCGCAAATATGGTTATAAAAAATGCCTAGACACCTGTCGGTGGCTGTCTAAAACTGACAACAAGCAGTAGTGGAGGTAGAAGTCGAACAAATAGACAGTAATCTTATCTATATTACATACAATCATCCAAAGAGGACATTTAATGTTTTTGACAAGAGAGGTATTGGCCTGTTGTGGTAAAGAATACTTACGCATTTACTCGATATTTAGATAGTTCAGTTTTAAGGTCAGGATCTGTGACAAGGTCTAGCGGTGTCCGTCCCTTAACATCATTCTGCAGCACATCAGCATTGCTCTCGGCGAGAAACTTAGCAATAGCAGCAGTCTCTTCCATCATTGCAGTTACAGAAGTCTACAAAAGAGACAGAGGTCAATCTAGTTTCGCTTTGTTTTTGGAGCCTTCGGTTTACATAGGATTAAGAGATTTTGGTGCTCCGAGCGTGATACGTTTCAGTAGAACTTCAAAGATTCAAATCAATTGGACTCTTAGTCCAATTTTAGACTAACTGGACTCATAGACCGAGGGCACCTCTAACTGACCGAGAAATGAAAATGGCTGCTGAGAGAACATCAGTGTCTAATGACTCACTGATTGAATTTATTGGTAATGAAGGATCAAAACTAGACAAAGCTAGAAAGTTTCTTCTACTCAGCAACAAGACTATTAATCAAAATATTTGTGTTTCTATCCACAACAAATAAACACACTCTTTCCGACTCGGTGTACATCAATCATTATGTTTCTTCAGTTACCTCTAAAATATCACTTCTATGAAAGAGTGCAAAAAACTGTTTACATGTACTATAATTGATTTATATTTTTTCAGAAGAGAAAATACAGGGAGGGAATAATTCATGAACAAGTGTGAGACAGGAAAAGTGATGGAAAAAGAGGAAAGAGAAAGGGTATACAAGGAGGACGAAAAATTGGAAAGAAACAAGCGAGAGAAAATGGGAGAGAAAAATGAGGAGACAGATCTACATGATAAGTTTCAAAGAGGCAATATCGAAGATAAAACAAACCTGATCAGCTTTGCCAGGGTTAGAAGTCTGGCTGTCTCCTTGAAGCCTTAAAAATACAAGATGCAGAGGTGTGTGCCCCTCCTCATCCTCAGCTGAAACACTCGCACCACTGTTCACCAGCATCTCCACAACAGCCTGATGTCCTTGGGTGCAGGCTAACATTAAAGCCGTTTGTTGCCTATTGTTTTTCACTTCAATGTCAGCCCTTCCCTGTAAATATAGACAGAATGACAATGTGAGCATGCTCTATTACACGCTGATTATTTTCAATCACAGGTTTGTGAATATATTAGAAAATATCCGTTCATCATGGGCAAATGCTTGACTTCGTTAGCAGAAAATTAAAAAAATCTAAGAATGAAAACAGTAATAAAATATTCTAATAGGCACTGCTACCTCTTTAAGTAAAACCTGGACAACTGAGCTATGGCCATTGAGAGATGCTAAGTGTAAAGCAGAGAAGCCATCATCCTTCTTAAGGTCGACCATCATGGGAGCCCGAGCAAGAATTTTCTCAGTGGCACTGAATTAAAAAGGGTAGGGATATTAGATGATACAGCTATAAGGATAGAGGTACTGAATTAAAGAGGGTAAAGAGAGATGTAAAATGATACAGCTATAAGGACAGAGGTACTGAATTAGAGAGTGGAAAGAGAGATGTAAGATGATACAGCTATAAGGACAGAGGTACTGAATTAGAGAGGGTATAGAGAGATATAAGATGATACAGCTATAAGGATAGAGGTACTGAATTAGAGAGGGTAAAGAGATATGTAAGATGATACACGTGCATGTACAGATGTAGTCAGTTATGATGGAAACAAGTAAAAAGAACGGTACATTTACTTAGAATTTGTTTGATTAGATCGTGAAAATATAACTTACTATGCATTCCCTTTAAGAGCTGCATGGTGAAGGGCATTAAATCCTCTCTTGTTTTTTAAAGAAAAGTCAACATCAGCATGATCCATAAGCATTCTTACTATTTCAGTGCTTTCCTTACCTATAACGGTCAAACCAAAAGGTATTAAACTGACAATACAACAAGAAGGTGATGAGTGTATATATATATTTTTTTATATATATTTATACATATTAAAACTAGCTTTACCAATGATAATGAATACATATCATAATCATATACCTATAGCATCATGCTGAGCGGTGTCCCCATACGTATCTTGGATATTAACATCACAGGCATGCTCAATAAGGACCTTGACACAGTCGAGGTGCTGCTTGTTAACAGCAACATGGAGGGTGCTGCAGCCTCCCTCATTTACCGCATTTACATTTGATCCGCTCTCAAGCAACAGTTTCATTATGTCTGGTTGATTCCTGCAAGATATAAACACATCTTACATTCCTCATAAATTTACCGATCGTCAGTCCGCTGAGCTTATTTCACTCTAGATTGTGTGGAATACGGGTTATATGATACAAATAATAATTTAATTCAACATCTAAAACACTACAACTGCTAGCCATGATGCATTTGTAAGGTAATACCTAGATAAAACAATGCAGACAACACTGCAGCTCACACAAACCAATATTATTTCGATGACAAGAAATGGGAGGGACAAAGCAACTTCCCATGGGGGCTTTTATGGCACACCTCCATGAGATATGAAAGACCTAATCATGTGGAGGAAGAGCCAGACAGCGAGTGCCATATCTGATATATTTATAAACAACGATGAAAAACAGTTTTGACATTAAGATAAAGCTTATCAGATATTGGCTAGGACTGAACATCGTTAGCGAATGCTGTCGCGCTACAAGAGACATTCATTTGCACAGACTTCCAGATGTCGCTGGCAAGAGTTACTTACCCAAAGGCCGAGTAATGTAAAGCTGTATCACCATCATTGTCTTTCAGCTCAACATCCGCATTCGTCTTCAAAAGAAGCTTCACCATATCGAAGCCACCCTGATGACTGGCAACTTGCAGAGCTGTCTTTCCTGCGCTCTTGACATTCACCTGTCAATAGAAGTCGGTCAGCTCATAAGAATGACAACGCATAGCGGGTTACTAAATGATGAAGAGTACAATAAGATCAGGTAGTATGCAACTGGTATGAGGCACCACGTTACTACTTTGAAGTAAGAGTAGATGACTGCAAGACAGCTTGCTAAAATGCTGCCTCCACTTTAAATCAAACATAAATTAGTTAAACAAAAAATAAGGTAGTGAAATATAAGTAACAGTCATTTTTATGACTTGGAGAAAAATGAAAAGAGAGAAAAGCCACTAGATATCGCTCAAAGCTAATGTGTAAATAGAGACCCACCTGCTCAGGGTGCTTAGAAATTATCTCTCTCACAACATCGGTGTGGCCCTGAGCAGCCTCCTTCACAAGAGAGTCGGAGGTAACTGAGTCATCTTCCCCTCGCATAATTTGCTCAAGCATGCTTGTTGACTGAGCTATTGAAAAACAATTATATTTTAGATCAGAGTCTGCGCAAAATGCTGAGAGATGACTGACTCCTTACGAAAACAAACAACAGCAAGAATGAAAATTAAAGATAACAACTCAAATCTCTATATTTCTCTTTCAACAACTTGTCAATATATTATTATTATTATCAGGATAGCAAAGCAATTATTGTGCATTTAGCTTCTCCTAGTTTCTCACAACCATGCAAAGCTAATGAAGGGGGGGGGGCATGACTAGATGCAGCAAAAGATCTCTCACCAGAATGGAATTGTACTATTTTGAAAGGCCATGAATAAAACCAGTATATTCAAATGATTGCCTTTATTCCTCTAAAACACCTCATAAAACTGTTTTGATAAAATGAGCAGATTTTGCATGTCAGGTTACTAGATCTTTGATAAGATTTCCGAGGCTAGGCGATAGCTCGAATAGAAAGCTAGTTGTTTGAAAGTTTGACTCGGTAAACAAAACTAATCTAGTAAAACAAATGATACAGATGATACAGATGCCAGAACTTTGCAAACACAAATCGAATCTGCAAATAGATTCATTTGAGTGTATAAAAATTTATGAGTCGTAAAGCTGGCATCAGCCAGAGATGAATTGTATGGTCGGACGACTCTCGACCTCACGTAGGATTAAAATGAATGAGTTCTTCTCACAACAAAGATATGGTATATAGAACAAAGAACTTTGATATACGACCAGCGCTATCAGCAAACAGGTCGTACAAATTTGACAAAAATGGGCAGTTCTCGATACCAATTTACTACTATCGCATCCTGCCAATTTTTTGAATGGTAAGTGAAAAATTGCATTTGCAGAAAAAAACACCTTGACTAGAAAATCCACTCTCATATTAATTATAAAATGGAGACAAAATTCCTTTTAGAATGAACAGCGACGTTTGATAGGAGATGACCCATTATCCCGTGCGTCAGACGACATACCAGAAAAATCTATATGCACACCCCATATCTTCATGAGAGTAGCCTTTATTATAAAAACTTTTATGAATCTGCGTGTCTGAACACGTTTACTCGCTAATTGACCGAAAATTATGACTGCAGAAGGTCGAAAAAAATTGCCTATGTTTGTGACACTATGCTTGGCCTTGCAAATAAGTGCTAAACTTATGAGAGACGAGCCATTATCTTCACCAAAGAATGTGACAAATAATATGTTGTTTGGCAACCAAGCAGAGCAGGAATTCGTCTTCCCTATGATCTATCACACTGTAATACGTTTATGACTCACCTCCTCCTGGAGCGTTGCTGGTCAACGACAGCTTAGTGCAGCCAGGGTTTTCATCGACAGTTTTGGTATTATCCATTTGCGCTTGATCCTGAGGACGAGGAACGCAGCAGAGCGGGTTGAAGGTCCAAGTTTGGGAGTTGATGCACACTCGCATATCACCATCAGAATACACCTTGGCTACTTTGCCCACCATACCCAGCACCTACAGGAAATAGCAGTGAATACTGTGAGAACAAACACCTACATGATAGGAAGCATAAACATGGAACAGCAATGAGTTCCATTTCAAGGGTCACTCATGTCAAAATTTGAAAGGTTTTAAGCGAAATATAGATGTTTTTCTATTATTTGAGATTTTGTCTGTGGTTTTAGGCGATCTAACTGCCAGAATTTTTCAAGAGTAAAAAATCGACAAATTTAGAGCACAACTGAAACACTCAGAAGAAAAAAATTCTTCCAAAAATGGTGTCCATAGTCGCACTTCCTGTTTGCCCCTCTCAGAAAGACATCAGCTATTGTGTTCAAGCTGCAGTGTTATGCGTCTCTATTGACTTATATTTAATTTGTATTTGCTCATGATTGTGAGATTTTATTTGATTAAAATTCAAATATAGCCTTAGATACTTTGTTATAGATGTTACAAATGATTTAAAGATGGGTTGGCTAGAATTTGACCCATTGTTTCCCTCTAAATGCTTTGTAAACATATATGTACCCGATGCTGATGAGATTGTATATTTATCACTTATAAGCAATATGCGCAACTATTGACGTCAGCTTTGGGGGTTTGAGCACGTCTTTTTTTCTGAGCATTTAACTGCAATTGAGTTTTGTCGATTTTAACCTTAAAACATCCTGGTAGTCGGATCACCTAAAACAACATACGCAATCTGAAATGATAGAATTTTCTGTATTTCTGTAATGTGAGAATCTGTAATTTCTGATAAAATCTTTCAAATTTTGACATAGAGAGACCATTAAGCAGGCTCCTACTTGTAACTGAGAATAGTGGCAACGACACAAGCAATTGCAGGCTCCTATTTGTAACTGAGAATAGTGGCAACGACACAAGCAATTGCAGAGGCACTTGTATCTTGGAGCTTCGGGGTATGTATCATGATAAATACAATGATCTCCAATAAATGCCTTCAATTTTTACAAAAACAAGCATCTTAATGATATCTCATGCATCAGTGGTGAAGCAATGATACAACTTTGCAAACATAACAGTTCGCAGTCCATCTGCCTATTGGTCTCTAGGGTTCAAGGTTGGGATAAAACTTGGCTTTCGACCGTGCTCGTGCCTTTTATATTGACAGACTGACACCCTAACACCTGCATCTATCGAGTGTTCTAGATTCTTCTGAATAATTGCTCGGCTACTTAATCTCCGTGCTCTATCGATACAACTGATGATATCTCACAGCACACTAGACTACCAGGGTACTAGTATATATATATAATAGAGATACTCCTATAGGTTGTTTCTGCTTCCAAGGGTGGCAAGAGAGAAAGTGATATTTTTAAGGCTAATTACAAGATTCTCGTTAGTTAAATCGAATTTGTGAACGCGCACCAACTTGACACTACGTTATATGGAATTTTTTACGAGGTACGAAGCAACTTTACTCACATTTAGGAATTTTTAGAATTTATGTTGTAGGAGCATCTACTGTACTTACGAACTGCTAGGTATGCTCTAATACACTATAGTAGGAGCTATGAAGATGTAAGACAAATGTGCAGGGTATAATTAGGAAGCACTGCCATTGTTGGCAGATGACTCCGAATAGTCTGCCATGCTTTACCATGTTGATGTTTGCTTAGTCTAACTGATACAGTACCAACATCTCATATCATCATTATATGGTCCACCGCATGTGCATATATATAGATATCTGAGACTGACGGTTCCTAATGCGTGTGCTTATATATAGATATCTGTGAAAGAGCATTCCTACCGCAAGTAAATAACCCCTGTTTTCAAGACACGGTTGATCCACAAGTGGGTGGCATCTGGAGATGACAGCAAACACCCGCAAGTCAAGCAAGTTTGGTAACACGCAAATTTTTATCCAAGGTTTCATGCTTGCGAAAGACGGAAACAGCGCTTGCAAACGATGCACAAAAAATGCTGTGCAAGCTATTCCATTTTAAACATTTTCTCCGCTTCAGTCGTTCCTATTTCGAAAGCGTGCTGGTAAGCGAGACAAGAGTACGCCGATCGCGACCTCTGGCATAAAATTCCTTATACTTTTTAACGGAGCGCCCGTGTTAATCCATTGTTAATCCAAAGCCCGTGTTAATCCGCAGCATGTGAATATTCATTGAAACCCATATCATAAAGTAAATAAAAGTGTGCACAATTCCGAATCCGCATAATCGGAACATTCTTGTTAACGCTCGGCTACTCTTCTCACAATAACTCAGTGCAGAAATTGAAAAATAAAAAACAAATACACTGAAAGGATCTGCAGTATTACCAATTCGCGTGAGCGCTTAACCCCCCCACCCTCTGTTTCCCACCGAGAATGCGGGCAAGAACAACGGTCCCACTAAAATAGCAAAAAAGGAACGCTGGCTTAAACATCAAGGTAGAGCAGGGCTCTTCGAGTGACTGCCTCTTGTGTTACAGCTTGCACTTTGAGCGCACCCTGACATGGCAGACTGAGATCACACAGGCTATAAATAATACAGCCATCCAAACAAGGAAAGCTAACATTGCATAAGACAGAAAGGGCACAACATAAACAAAGTCATACGACCATCTGAGGACACATAATTGATAAGCTACAAAAGAAATTCCAGTTTGACATGAGAAATTGGAGCAGATTCAAGTCTAAATTAGTCCACCGGTTGGCAAGATAAAACCTTGATACGTAGCTAGCTCCACGGTTGCATAGTATCGATGCAGTCAAGGGCAGTCTTTACATTCATCTTTTTCAGGCTTCGAATGGGTTTGGAGTTTCTTCCACTCCAATTTATAGAAACGGCAAAATCTTAATGCCTTTGACGCCGTTTCGCTTCGCTAAATTTGCACATTGCACTACTATGAGTACAATGCACTACCCTGGGTACAATGCACTACTATGAGTACAATGGACTACCCCGGGTACAATGCACTACCCTGGGTACAATATACTACCCTGGGTACAATATACTACCCTGGGTATGATGCACTATGCTAAGTGTAATACACTATCCAGAGTGCAATTTATTACCCTAGGTACAATGCACTATGCTAAGTGTAATACACTATCCAGAGTGCAATTTACTACCCATAGTGCAATGCACTACTCAGAGTGCAATGCTCTACCCAGAGTGCAATGCACTACCCAAAGCGTAATACAGTTTAAATATACTACCCAGAGTGCAACGCACTACCAATGCAATGCACTCAAGGTCGTGCATTGTCGGATGAGTACAATGCCCTGAAATTAGTACAGTGCACTGTCCTGAGTATGATGCACTAATCCGAATGCAATAGTGAACTAGGCAGAATCAATGCAGGACATGATCATATATATATTTCGGACAATGAATGTAATGCTATCAACTGACAACCTTCTGTAGGTTCCTGAGCAGAGAGTGAAACTGCAGAGAAAAAGCAGAACCACTCAAAACTACTAACTGTGATGGTTGTATTTAGCATTCAGTGCCAGTACTGAAAACGACCTACCAAACCTCCTAGTGTTAAGCACAGTGACTGAAGTCTTTCTCAGATTCTACGCAGTTCAAACACCAAACTGACAGAAACCTGATAGAAAAGTGGTGAAATTTTTGGTGTAGCTGACATTCACCTTCACAGTACTGTCATAGACCTGACATACACCTGTAATACACCTGACATACACCTGTCATACACCTGACATACACCTGTAATACACCTGACATACACCTGTCATACACCTGACATACATCTGTAATACACCTGACATACATCTGTAATACACCTGTAATACACCTGACATACATCTGACATACATCTGTAATACACCTGTAATACACCTGACATACACCTGTAATACACCTGGCATACACCTGTCATACACCTGTCATACACCTAAGATGCACCTGTCATACACTTGGCATATACCACTTAAGTGCATATGTAACGTGTACATGGGAAGGTTGGCATATACCACTTAAGTGCATATGTAACACATACATGGGAAGGTTGGCATATACCACTTAAGTGCATATGTAACACGTACATGGGAAGGTTGGCATATACCACTTAAGTGCATATGTAACGTGTACATGGGAAGGTTGGCCAAGGGAAGGTTTACGGTAACAAATATTTTATGCTGCTTGATTACAGTAACGAATGAAAAATGAAAGCATCAAAGAGCATCACTGATAAATTGCCTAATATTTACTATTTTAAAAACTGCAATATTTTTTATAAAACCCGATCCATATGTAAGTGATTTAATTTCTTTTATATTTTGTTTGTCTACCAACAGTTAAGAGACCCAGCCAACAGTTTAAAGGCAGAATACTATCGGTAAAGGGGTGCATCTGACATATTAATATCCAGGCTGACATCGCAAATATACCTATAAAAGGTTTCACTATCGATAAGTCTCACAGGAGAGTGTATTGAATTCACCATGCAGACATCTGTTTTACCATGAAGGTCATGCCGACCATCTATGCAATGCAAATTTATGTTGTTCTTTGAAATATTGATAATGAGAATTAATTACTGGGATGACCTTGACCTATAATCATGATTAATTATAGACAGAGTTTAAACAAGTGCTAAGACCAAAGAGTGAAGTGAAAACCAACTATGCTACCATCTGCATGAAGGTATTCTTCACATGTAATAAATGGCGATGTAACATCACAGCATTTACACAGGGTCTAGTGTAAACCATCCCTAACATTCCAGCCGAGTTTTCCCATGAGGAGTTTTGCTAAATCACAAGTTGTTCTGACTGCACCTGTTCAAAAATGAGACCGCTGCCAAGTCGGGTTCCAACAATAACGGACATACAAAATAATTTTGTTGTCTTAGAGATTGTGATTCATATAAGATGAGGAAGATGAAAAGGCTGGGCACTAAACTAGAGGAATATTGATAGGGATGACATCATTGCACTGAGAGAAGGAAGCAGGTGAACTACTCATCAATTAATAATTGATGAAGATAATCCATATTCTGGAGTAATAGTCAGATCAGTGAACAGTCCAAGGTCTGTCCAGTTTAACTCTCAGTAGATTTTTTATAACAAAAATCAAAAGACTTTATTCATTGGTAGGTAAGGGCACAGTTGCCAGTATAGGTCAGGTCTGGCTATTTACGAAATGGGACTTTTTGGCGTGACGATTTCTGGCACAAAATTTGTATAAAGGAAGCTGCTTACGTCAAATGTGCGATAAAACGCCAAGCTGCAGAAGCTTTAAAAAATACATCAACAGTTATTAACCGATACTTAACAGAAATATCGCAAGTACCGGAGTTTTACTGCGCATGGATTCCTACAAAAGCAGAAGAACTCGTAATAAAGTGCAATTTTTTTACGTATCTCCATGAAATAGGTATTATGTGTGAGGTTTCATGAACAAAATGTTGTTGTTTTTTGCATTTTGTTGTTATTATCACCGTGTTATTTATTAAGTTCTGTACGTAAGCATAAATAATTTCATTGGTGTAAAAATAGCAGTGTCAAAAAGTCTGAGCCAGAAAGTCCTAGACAGGACTATATGAACCTGTTACTGGTAGTACATGTAGTCTGGTAGTACATGTAGTCTGGTAGTACATGTAGTCTGGTAGTACATGTAGTCTGGTAGTACATGTAGTCTGGTAGTACATGTAGTCTGGTACCACCTGTGCATGGGTCGGGCCCACAGCGACTAAACCATCAATACCCATACAAATGGGAGAGTGAACTGGACACCCTTACAGAACCAAAGATATAATCTGTAAAAGCACTGCGCTGTACCAGTGATGCACCATGGCAGCATCTGGAGGTTGAGGGTAAGCAAACCTATCTATCAGTCAGCCGCGACAACAGCATGGAAATGTTAGCATGTCTCGACCTGCTCTTGTCCGCTGCATAATATAATCTTCCTGTTAATCAAGTGAATCTGGTTCAGTGAACGCCAGAAATCAACATTCGCAAGACTCTCTATGGAAAACAACCATAGACAGTCTGACTCTCGCCACCTGACTGCAGGAGAGAGAGACTAGTGGGCCTTCTGTACTCACCGCGCTCATGCACTCAGTCCATTCCCCGTGTCCCTTCTGCAGCTCCTTCACCTTCTCTATATCTCTGATGACCATGACTGCATCACCCACATTGTAGACAAGAACCTGGGAGCACAGTGTGATAGTTAAGATAATCCCTAAAACTGTCTATTAACCTCAGCAATCGATTTCAGCACTCGACACTCTTATAGAGAACAAACCATTTCAATCGTCACCGATATAGCTACTAATAACGTGATCTGATGCCGAGAAGGGAATATTTTGCGCTGCACATACAATACAACATTAGCAGAAAACCATAAATACATGCAATAGCCTTAACAAATGCATTAACAGATGGAAGGAGAGGAGTAAATGCGTCAAAATTATCAAAGGTGTGTAGGCTATTGCGTTTGACAAAGATATATGCGACAGCGTAAACAGGTGCTTGTTCTACCTGAACCCATCATGTCAATACCTATCGACAGCTATTAATAGATATCGGCAGGTGCCGGCAGCTGTCAGCAAGTACCAGCAGATGGCAACAGGTATTGACAGGTATCAGCATGTAAACATGCCTCGAATACACCAAACTCACCTTGGTGAGAGCGCCAGGGTGAAAGGTCCAGCGGTTGGAACAGCCGTCATACTGAACTCTAATATCTCCTTTATCAGTGATACGATGTACAGTACCAACCTTGTGAACGTACTGCAACACAAGTATATAACTGTACATATGAGAATGAACACAAAGAGAAATGAAGATATGTTCACATCGAGCTGCAGTGGTCTATCGACCAGCTCACCAACAAACATATAAAGCACATATGATCAAGCCTGCGATGACAGCATGGTTATGAACCGCTGCATGCAGACTAAATAACATATCTTTTTTGTTAAAAATTCACTTATTCTTCACAGATTCCACCGCTTGGGTGTGTGCATCACTGTTACGCTTCACGTTGTCAATAATTTCTTTACTGCAAAACAATTCCTAAGAAAAGCCACATGGAAAATGGATGAAGAATTTAAGGATATCTTATGAGCGTGCAGATCTGGAGACGATAAGGGAATATTTCAAGCACATGCCTGAGTGGAATGTTAATCAAATGCATCATTTATCTTAGAGCACATTTCACTGCTTGAGAAAAGATGGTAACAACGTTCTTTTGCTGATATCGTTTGCTACCTAATTTCTCTAGGACTGTTAACAAGCATTGGGTGTTAATGTTGGTTATGAAATGTTTACAAAAGGGTTATACAAATGCTTACAGGGTGATATTTAGTTTTTCGATATTTTGTTAAGCGTAGGAAGTGTGACTGAGATACCCGACAATCAGAGGCCAATCACAAGTGAGACGTACATGAGAGTAAATCAGAACTGGAGAGGCGGAAGAGTAACCTGACAGATAACGTGAGCAGATGGTGAGGAGACTGACTCCACTCAACATCCTTGAAAGCAACAAGGATGTTGAGTGGAGCCGAGCTGTCAGTATCAATAAGATATGATGACACGAGGAGCAGGTGGCTAAGAATGAGGGAAAGAGCGACAGTTACTGTCGTCATGAGAATGTACATCATATAATAATTAGCACTGGACTATCGTGGTTACTCTATTTAAATGTCATCAAAGATGTTATATAGTAATAACACTACAAACTGTTGATAAAATGTGTGTACAGTTAACAAAATTTCATTCTTACAGACCCGCTTGTATGTTGAAAACTTCTTATGCTCAATCAATTATTTCTATAAGAATACACTGTAATTTGTTTAATTCATTCCACAAGCCCAAACACCAAGGATAAATCCTCAATAAATGCTGGAGATAGGCGTGTAATTCCATGACAATAATACAAATGCATTATAAAAAAACATTAAATCCTAAAAAATCAACAAAAATTGGTTTACCTTGAAATCACATGAAATGAGGCAGATAGATGGGGTGGAGGTGGTGATGGAGATACACAGGCTAAGATGGGGTGGAGGTGGTGGTGGAGATACACAGGCTAAGTAACTTATATTAGGCTTAATTTAAACTGACTCATATTTTTACAATTGTTACATTTGTATTATTATTAACCATATTTGTATGCTTTCTTTTTAAACTTCAGCTTCACCCTCGTGTTTTTCTTATGAAACTGCAATGCTTCAAGAAACTTTAAACGTCCTGCCTTGAAAAGTACTTGGAGTAACTCAGATTTTACAGGTCTAACTATACCGTAACCCCTCACTATTTCAGGGCTACCTTTCATGGTTTCAGTACCTCGCAGTTGAAATGTTTGTTGATAAATAAAAGAAAATTAATTAAAAAAATATGTTACTAAGGAAAATACATAAATATACATATATAAAATACATCAATATCATTCATGAAAATATGCGACTTCCTTCTCACAATGAACCCAGTTAATCACGAGTACGAATATTTAGACCAAATGAAGTCCAAACTACTCCAGTACTATTAATACTCCGGTGCATCTCTGGCTTAAAATACTGAAACTGAAGTTGATATATAAACTGACAGCTATTCAAGATAACTTCAATGTATAGGAAATAAATACAACACAGTTAAAAAGCAGTTTCAGCATTCTGGTGTTACAAAACTTTGGCTCATGCAAATACGTTAATAATTAGTTTATATTTCACAGATTTTCACTTATTGTGGAGGGTGCCAGTTCCTATTAACCGCAAGAAGTGAAGGATTACTGTACACGATCATTAGACTGAGGCCTACCTCAGCCATCTTAGGATTCCAGCCACCATGACCCTCCTGCATTTGCCTCAATGTGTCAGCATCCATGTCTACTTTCACCTTGTTTCCTATCTTAAATGGGCAAGGAGGAGGTGCGTGTATTTGCTCCGTCAACTGACCTGTGTACAACCAGAAATTTTGTATTACGAACCATATCATTGGTAAAGATGAAACTGTTACAAAACATACAGTTCCTGACAAAATACATGGTACACACAATCAGCAATACATGGTACATACAATCAGCAATACATGGTTTTTCAGCTTTAGACTTGAATAACTTTTCAAGTTTTCACAGATAGATTCCCAAAACTGTATATATTCTGACTCCTCGTACTGTTAATAATTCAACGAGTTCAATTTTATCATTTTTAGCTGAGTTAGACACCATTTAAGGGAGCATATCTAGAAGTATCATCAATTGTCGCATTTTTAATAAAAAAAAACTTCGCTGATCGGAAATTTCTAAAATTATTTTTGTTGCAAAGATTTTATTTCCAAGAAAAATGGCTGTTGGGAGTCAGGAAATTAATTTTAGTATTTGGTGGGCTAATCCTCCAGCATTTGATTTTTGCAATCTCCTTAAAATTAGGGTTAAAATGAAAATCGCCTACTATATGGCGAGATTAAAATTTTCTTTAAAATTTAATTAGTTCGGTTTCCTAGAGTCAAAGCATCTCACTAATATATAAATGTCCATAATATCTGGATGAGAGACAACGACTATATTGAGAGAACAAATTTGGTCTGAACTAGCCTCTTACACAAGTGTACACCAACTATTCTGTCCAGCCCTGTATAACGTTGCCACTTGACTAGATCTCACGTAAAGATGAGGACATCAAGCGTAGATTAAAAAGAAAGACGAAATAAGACAAACCGAGTAAGGGTAGATGATCCCTGTAGTACTGTCCACCACAAGTTGCCACCCTGTACTTGAGGTCAGCCTTCCCTTTGTGCCCGAGTCTGTAGACATTAGCAGTGCCACTCTGCCATATAATGTTAGCTACAGACCTCTCCGTCTCCGTGTCCCACCCTCTGATATCCAACACCTTTCCTTGCTTTCCATCTCCACCTGTGACAATTACAAGCTATTTGCTGCCTTGCCAATTACTTATCCGCTAGCATTCAACAAGCAAGCTTCCAGCTGTCTTAACTCGTTCATGCCTCTTAAAGGAGTTCTTTTAACTCCACTACGAAACTTTCTGCTCATTCTGATGGAATTATCTCACGCCAAAAAATCTTTGCTGATGTATACTCGGTGTTTTTGCTGTAAAAGCTAGAGTTTCTGTCAGAGAGCTTTAATCTGAAGATTTTTTGGAATCAGCAGAAAAATTCTGCACAATAATGAATGCATTTGACAAACAAAAGCCATTATTAACTTTTTTTTAGTTTAGTGAAACTGGCTGCAAAAGAAAAACGCTATCATCTTTGTAGTTTGAACATATTGTAATATAAAAATATAATTATCATAAACATCTAAGGCCCAATGTTGAAGAACTTAACTATCAGAAATACGTTTACGTCTACGTTTATGTTGCTGTTTACAACTTTTCTTTTTATCCATGCTAAATCAAAAGTAAAAAGATTTAGAAAATGCGATACCATGCTGTAAATTCTGAGCAAAAAGAAAACTAACAAATTCGTTTGTTGGCAAAATGATAACCCAATATTCTAAACTATTGGGCCGAACTTTCGGGTGGCTCTATTAACACTGATCTGTGATCAATATTTTGGTGTAGATACTAAGGAGAGCCATTATAAAGGCTTTCGGAATAATAGAGCTAATTTAACCTCATTTACTTATGATGGAGCTCTCTCTCTAACATCCGTAAATACATTTTGGCATGAAGATTGTTTTTATAAAGTTGTTAAGCCTATAACCCTTCTGCGAGAGAGAGTTCATTGATGTTCATCAGTATAACCAATCAAGTGAGTTAACAACATCCAATGCAATAGTAATAGCCACCAGTACAAACCAGCCCTTTCTGAAAGTAGATATTTCTCGTAGTAAGAGATTAAAGCAACTCCAGTATTCAAGCTTTGAATGCGATGAAATCTTTGAGTTTGATAGAAAGGAATTTGTCTTCACCCCAAAAATATTTCAACTACTCAAAATTGCCTCGCTAACTACTAAAGGGGAAGAAGGGAGGGGAGCCTTGTAGCGATTGCATTTTAAATTTTTACAAGTGTCACCAACTGGTCATATTTTCCTGCATGCACTTATGTACGCTAAATAATTTTGAAGCAATATGAGTGGAAAGCGTTAATTTTTTGTAAACATTAATTGTTCCAAAAAATTCGATTAGACAATCATAAATATATATATACATGTATAATACCATCTGGTGATTTGCTTATGAGATCAAACTAGAAAATTTGACAGCTACAAAGCCGGGAAAGATAATAAACCAAACCTAAGATAATGAACATGAATGTGCCCAATCAACACCAGTTCTTGCAAATCATTGCCAACTAAACACTTTCTAGCAAATGGTAATACTCAGAAGTCAAATATCTAACAGCTGAATGACAAGATAAACAAACCATAGACATTACTTCTGGCTTGTGAATAACTATGAAACAGTTCTATTCCCACAACAACCGAAGTGATCAAAGAATTTTAATTGATTAAACAAACAGAGAGTGAGCACTTTTCATATTAACATGAAAATATCAATTCAAAGGTCAGTCAGACGGTGCATATAGGCAGTGCTGTCATTGCCCTGACCTAAAAGTTGTCATAACATCGGTTAACAACTATAAGCTTCAACCATCTAACATGGTAAGACCTGGAAAAACACGAAGAAGAAATAAAAACAATGAGATAAAACTGTCAACATTTTCATATTAAAAGTTGATTGACTGACGAACTTGATATGAATGAGTTCTTTCATGGAGCCCCAAACCAAAACAAACCTTACATTTTAAATTGACTTGTATCGATCCAGGTAAGCGACCAAAGCTAAATGGAAATGCGCAGGCTTTTTGGCGCTACAAACAAAAACCGCCCGTGACACAATTTTATCAACGAAAGATCGATATATAAGAAGTAACTCAGTGGTAATAACTATTTGTGCAAACTGCATTTGAAAAAAACTGTCATACAGTGCACTCCGAGTTAGGACATCCTTGTTTGATGGTTTTTAAAACCACACAGATAAGCTAGGACTCAGTAACAGATGTGATTGAGTATTTGGCTAGGAATAACGCCAAAATTATGAAGTTATGTCCTCATTAAATACCATCTATAATCTACAAATAGGTTAAGGAGATGAGCGAGCAGTTGGGCAGTAGGACAATCCACTATTAATAGGTTCATAAAGTTTGCCTGGTCGAGAGTGACCTTAAACTCAACCTCGGTAAAATTCTCAAACAGACAACAAAGGACCTTCAACTCTCAGTTAACATATAATAGCTCAAGTTCATAAGCCTCCCAGTGAACATTGGCCCAAGTCAAACTTGGTGAACTAGAAGTTTAAATCTACGCAATCATTCTTTAAAATTTTGCTGAGTATTTAAGCTTGTCATGTTCGCAATGAATACAGCGTGTAGAGAAGACATGCTTTATGAAGATGGCAAATTTACTTGTTCAGGATTTGTTTTACAAAATAATATAATATTGTAATGATATTACTAATACTTGTAATAATATTACAAGTTCTCTAAAAATCCTCTTTACCTTCACGCCATTTTCCATTGACCATGCAGACATTGTTATGGCTGCCTTAAATACAGTCAGCAATTGATCATGATTATAGGTAACATACACTGTGATAGACGACGTCTTTTGGTAAAGTGCTCGCATCCACAGGAAGGAGTTACAACAGGGGCACTTCGAGTTCGTCGCATCCCATTAGACGCTCTGCTCTGGTACCTAAACCTGAACGCATAAATATCGGAGGAAGGGGTTGTCTGCTTCTTGAATTCGCAGACTGCACCGACGAGGGCTTCTACAACATCTCCGATGGCAGCAGTCAGACTAGGCATGACTGCCGATATAGTCCCGACAGATAAGTCAACTGAATGCCGATATAGTCCCAGATAGATAAGTCAACTGAGTGATGTATAAAGAATTTCAGATAAATCCGACCAAATGTTTTTTAGGTAGTCCAAACTCGGGAGCTCAGAACACAAAGGATTCGGATCCAGGTTACCGATATCTTCAAACTTGTGAATCTCTTGTTAAAGTGAAACAGCCGGCAGCGATGAGTGATGTTACATGAGTGAGAAGAGGATCGCTGCTCTAAGAGACACAGAATGTATATATAGGCTGGATGAGCCATTAGCTTGAGTGACAGACCTAATTTAGCATGCAGGCTGAGCATTTGACATAGCCTGTGTTACACAATGAAAGCCTTCGGGTACGGCCACTACCACCCTATTGGCAGGCATACGGTAGTAGAAAGTAATTGGCAGCATCTGATGGTAGCTAATATTGTAGGGATGGGGTAAGCGATGTCCGTGATTACAATACGTGAAGTAATCACAGGAACATAGTTTTTGCTCTGCAACATATTGCAATGGCCCAGAAGTCTTTGGTTCTTGCGACCTAATTACCATAGCCTAGTTACAACGAGTTTCATAGTATCTCTTGAGAGAGCATCACAACGTCCAGGAAACAGTAGTGGTCTGGGATCCTCTATCCTTTTGGTATGTCAACTTGATCAGCCATAATATCGAAATAACTTAGCCTCCTATTTGTAACATGAGCCTGGCAACTGCCCATCTACAGCTATGTAATGGCTGGGTTACACACCTCTTCAAAATTTTTGGATCTTTCATAGAGTGCATAAAATGTAGTTTTATATATATTTTTTAATTTTATTCCCAGACAAGTTACCAAAAAACCTCCTTTAAATAAAAAAAGCTTGAAAACAGGTGCATATAATGATAACACAGGATCAATCACAAAATCAAGTGCTTCAATCAATTCCCAGAATATTTGGATTTATCGTTCCACACGTATGACAACCATTTTTTTCTATCCTGTGAGGCTGTGACACCAACATACTATATCCACCCTACGTATGTTTTAGTTTATGAACTTTCTGTTACTATAACCTTCAATCCGCTATCCCGACTCCTCCGCAATACTATTAGATTACCAACTTTTAAAACACTTTTATTCAACTCACTCAATAGTTCCTGAATTGGTTTTCTCATTGTTATTTTGGCATGTAATGAAAGACATCAGTTTGTTGATGATTACTAAAGCCAATAATAAATTATACATACACATACAATAGTAACTATACATACATATACAATAGTAACTATGCATACATATACAATAGTAACTATACATACACATACAAATTATAGTAACTATACATACACATACAATAGTAACTATACATACACATACAATAGTAACTATACATACACATACAATAGTAACTATACATACATATACAATAGTAACTATACATACACATACAATAGTAACTATACATACACATACAATAGTAACTATACATACACATACAATAGTAACTATACAGACATATACAATAGTAACTATACATACACATACAATAGTAACTATACATACATATACAATAGTAACTATACATACACATACAATAGTAACTATACATACACATACAATAGTAACTATACATACACATACAATAGTAACTATACATACATATACAATAGTAACTATACATACACATACAATAGTAACTATACATACATATACAATAGTAACTATACATACACATACAATAGTAACTATACAGACATATACAATAGTAACTATACATACACATACAATAGTAACTATACATACACATACAATAGTAACTATACATACATATACAATAGTAACTATACATACACATACAATAGTAACTATACATACACATACAATAGTAACTATACATACACATACAATAGTAACTATACATACATATACAATAGTAACTATACATACACATACAATAGTAACTATACATACACATACAATAGTAACTATACATACATACATATACAATAGTAACTATACATACACATACAAATTATAGTTTTACTAACAAAATTTATGCACAATGCAAAGCTGCGAATTATTGTTGTTCGAAAATTGTTAGTAGCTATAAGTAGGTACAAACAGTTTTTGTTTGTATACTATTAGATATTTCGTACACATCAATTGAAAGAGAAAGATTTATCCGGAATTTAGAGTATATCAATATACCAGCAGTGGTTAAAGTTTCCGTGTAGATGAGATGATGTCTTACATTGCGGCCAATAACAGGAAATAAAATACATTTGCATATCCATGTAGCTAGTCTCAGTACAGTTGCCAATGTCTGATGAATAGAGCAAATAACATAATAACATTAACAAAAAAATGATTAAACTTTTATAGTCCATGTTTTCTGCAAGTGGCATATAAGGCCTTGTCACATTTTCCTATATTATATTTTCGCAAGTTGATATCTAACTACAAAATTAATTTTTCCTTATTTCTTTCAGTAGTAAGAATAACTACGATTACTTTTTAAAGCATACATATTTATAGACAGTGCACTAGGTACACACTAGGTATAATTTATAGAAATTGTAGGGAATGAAAGCATTTTGCCAACTGTAGAGTTGTGAAAGTAGACTCGTCGGCGTGACAACTAGTGAGCTATATGGAACTCATTGGCATGACAACTAGTGAGCTATATGGAACTCATTGGCATGACAATTAGTGAGCTATATGGAACTCATTGGCATGACAACTAGTGAGCTATATGGAACTCATTGGCATGACAACTGGTGAGCTATATAGAACTCATTGGCATGACAACTAGTGAGCTATATAGAACTCATTGGCATGACAACTAGTGAGCTATATGGAACTCATTGGCATGACAACTAGTGAGCTATATGGAACTCATTGGCATGACAACTAGTGAGCTATATGGAACTCATTGGCATGACAACTAGTGAGCTATATGGAACTCATTGGCATGACAATTAGTGAGCTATATAGAACTCATTGGCATGACAACTAGTGAGCTATATAGAACTCATTGGCATGACAACTAGTGAGCTATATAGAACTCATTGGCATGACAACTAGTGAGCTATATGGAACTCATTGGCATGACAACCAGTGAGCTATATGGAACTCATTGGCATGACAATTAGTGAGCTATATAGAACTCATTGGCATGACAACTAGTGAGCTATATAGAACTCATTGGCATGACAACTAGTGAGCTATATGGAACTCATTGGCATGACAACTAGTGAGCTATATGGAACTCATTGGCATGACAACTAGTGAGCTATATGGAACTCATTGGCATGACAACTAGTGAGCTATATGGAACTCATTGGCATGACAACTAGTGAGCTATATAGAACTCATTGGCATGAGAACTAGTGAGCTATATGGAACTCATTGGCATGACAACTAGTGAGCTATATGGAACTCATTGGCATGACAACTAGTGAGCTATATAGAACTCATTGGCATGACAACTAGTGAGCTATATAGAACTCATTGGCATGACAACTAGTGAGCTATATGGAACTCATTGGCATGACAACTAGTGAGCTATATAGAACTCATTGGCATGACAATTAGTGAGCTATATAGAACTCATTGGCATGACAACTAGTGAGCTATATAGAACTCGTTGGCATGACAACTAGTGAGCTATATAGAACTCATTGGCATGACAACTAGTGAGCTATATGGAACTCATTGGCATAACAACTAGTGAGCTATATAGAACTCATTGGCATGACAACTAGTGAGCTATATGGAACTCATTGGCATGACAACTAGTGAGCTATATGGAACTCATTGGCATGACAACTAGTGAGCTATATAGAACTCATTGGCATGACAACTAGTGAGCTATATAGAACTCATTGGCATGACAACTAGTGAGCTATATAGAACTCATTGGCATGACAACTAGTGAGCTATATGGAACTCATTGGCATGACAACTAGTGAGCTATATGGAACTCGTTGGCATAACAATTAGTGAGCTATATAGAACTCATTGGCATGACAACTAGTGAGCTATATGGAACTCATTGGCATGACAACTAGTGAGCTATATGGAACTCATTGGCATGACAACTAGTGAGCTATATGGAACTCATTGGCATGACAACTAGTGAGCTATATGGAACTCATTGGCATGACAACTAGTGAGCTATATGGAACACATTGGCGTGACAACTAGTGAGCTATATAGAACTCATTGGCATGACAACTAGTGAGCTATATGGAACTCATTGGCATGACAACTAGTGAGCTATATAGAACTCATTGGCATGACAACTAGTGAGCTATATGGAACTCATTGGCATGACAACTAGTGAGCTATATAGAACTCGTTGGCATAACAACTAGTGAGCTATATGGAACTCATTGGCATGACAACTAGTGAGCTATATGGAACTCATTGGCATGACAACTAGTGAGCTATATGGAACTCGTTGGCATGACAACTAGTGAGCTATATAGAACTCATTGGCATGACAACTAGTGAGCTATATGGAACTCATTGGCATGACAACTAGTGAGCTATATAGAACTCATTGGCATGACAACTAGTGAGCTATATGGAACTCGTTGGCATGACAACTAGTGAGCTATATGGAACATTACTCCAGGTAATATGAGGTTCTAAGTAGAGATGCCCCGATTCTAATTTCACCAGCCGATTCAGACACCGATTCGATATACCGATTCTTATTGAAAAATAATCCAATTCAGATACCGATTCAGATATTTTGTGTTGCATAGATAATTGTTCATTTTATTATGCAAATATAAATATAATGCAAAAAATGTGTAAATATTAATGTAACTATTTGTTTGTATTCATGAAACAAAAATATATGTATATATACATATATATATATATTTTTTTTTTGTATATATATATATTTATTTATATATATGTATATATATATATATATACATATATATACAGTGAAACATGGATAACTCGCCCACGGATAGCTCGAACACGTGGTTAATTCGAACGGTTTCTTTGGTCCGTTCCCACGTAATGATAAATTGCTATAGATAACTCGAACTCAACACTGTTAACTCGAACTGTTTTTTCCCAACGGCTACTGAAACGGTTGTTATCGCTTTAGAAAATCACTTTATTCCAAGCCATAGAGGTAAACTTCAACTTTTCGTAATTCATAAGCGTCGTTATTACCACCATCGGCAAAATATTTCTGTCAACGACTTTTCTAAAGGTTTGGTGAAATTTGATTTATACCAAACATCCGCTTATATTAGCGATATTATATTAGCGATCGCCCTTCGGAAGCAAGGTAAAGTGAGGTAATCTTTGCATAAACTTCAAGAAAAATCAGCAAAATTGATCGTGGGTAAAACGCTCAAAAGAAAAAGATGTCTTTTCTTTTGAGCATTTCAACAACGATCAAGTTTTGCCAATGTCAATCTAAAAAACGTCCTGGCAATAACATCACCTCAAACAACAAACCAATCTCAAGTGATAAAAAAATCTCTACTTTTTGATAAAAACGTTTTAAACTTTACATCAGAAGAGTTCAATTTGAAACAAGCCATTTGTGCTTTTGATTTATATTATAGTTTGTATATGTAGTGATATCATTTCTTTTGAGCATTTCAACAATGATCAAGTTTTGCCAATGTCAATCTAAAAAACGTCCTGGCAATAACGTCACCTCAAACAACAAACCAATCTCAAGTGATAGAAAAATCTCTATACTTTTTGATAAAAACGTTTTAAACTTTACATTAGAAGCATTTAATTTGAAACAAGCCATTTGTGCTTTTGATTTATATTATAGTTTGTATATGTACATGTATCTACTAATAAATAAGTAAATACATGGACTTGTGACAGTGCTCTGATAACTTGAACGCTCTGATAATTCGAACACTTTTGCTCGGTCCCGTGAAGTTCGAGTTATCCATGTTTGACTGTATGTATATATACATATATATTTTTTTTTCATAAATACAAACAAATAGTTACATTAATATATATAATATACATTATATATTATAGTATACAATATATATACATAATATATACAGTATATTATAGTATACATTAATATATATATATATATATATATATATATATATATATATATTCACATACTGACATACTGTTTTGTAGTAACAAAACAGTTCATGCTTCTTGTAATTTGTAATTAATATAGGTAATTACTGTAAGTGGTACAGCTTTCTCTGTGATAATGAAGTCTCTCTTCTATTGCTGAACTGCTGCGCCTGTACAAGTTTAGAGCAAATCAATGTTTCTTTTAATTACCGTTAGTGATTCAATTATCACAGCAATCTCTTTCTTTTATTCTTATCAATGTAGCCAGTCGTACTGAAGAGGGGCTCACTTCCGACGGACAGGCCTAAATACCGATAAGCCACTGGGGTTACCGTATTTTGTACGATACAAACGATACATTGTATCGTCAGGATTAAGAGAGTGATTAATAACTTTATGCATCGACTGCTTAAATTACTTTCGCAATGCTAGTAAATGGAAATATTACACTGCATTCTTGTTACCCATCTTTGTTATCTTGTTCATGATTAGCTGCAATAAACCCTATCGTTGTAATTGTGGAAATACCATACTTTGTGATTACATCCTGAGTAAACCAAAAATGTTCCTCAGCTGTGTCGATGTTGATAAGGCTATAGACATTAAATAAATTGTGTGGCAGGCCTGGAATTCATAAGGTAAAAGTGAAGAACTTGCAGTTGATGATTTGTATTAGTGTTACAGGCTAAAATACTGTTTTCTGCTAAATAGTTGATCTATAAAAACTATCTGAAGTCTCAGATTTTTTAAGAAAAGATCAGCCGATACCGATTCAGATACTTAACACCCATATCGGCACCGATAAGTCACATATCTTGCATTATCTCATCATCAGATTGGTTCAGAGGATATGAGACTAAATGTAACCACTTTTTATAAAAGAGTTGACCACAGATATCATCCTAACTAAACTGTCGTAACGATTCTGAAAACATTGTAAAATGGAAAGAAAGCATGTAAACAGCTGATGTTATCATAGTGCAAGTGAGTAGTACAGAGAGAGAGAGAGCAATAAATGAAAAAACAAAATTTCTACAAAAAATCCCTAGCAAATTTCTTGCATTGTGACAGCGACTTCTAAATTACCAAAAAACTGTTTCCACTTCCCTTAGCAACCAATGTATTTCAACAAAAAATTGTTGCTTCACAAATGACACGCATTTGTAGCAGAAATCTATAACAAGACAGGCACTGCAGGTAAACTACCAAACACTGAAAGTTTCAAAAGGACAACAACCGTAATGAAATTGAGGTCATCAACTCAGTAAGACAGAGCACCTGCACCAGCTGGCAAGGACTCAACTGCATCAGCCAGCGGCCAAAAGTGATAACTTTTCACAATGCTTCCTCCTCCATACAATTTTCAAACGACATGACACTTGAAAAGTCATTGATCTACACATCAAACCACAATGCTATTCATTGTACATGGGTTATCAATTATTCCTCAGCTAGACATTGCACACGCTTGTCTCGCTAGAGAAGTGCTGATATGGTTATAACGGAGTTGTCCTCTCAGTGATTATTCATTGACAATGTGTACCGTAAACCGATGAAATCGTCAAGGCAATGCGGATATATCGGGAATGATTTCAACTGTCAAACTCCCAATAGTTTGCCAAGCATCCACAACAGCCTGTGCAGTGTGCACCACTTCGGTGATGGTGATCTGGGCTAGTATTTCTTTGTTTCCACATTTGGACCACATTGTATAATTAGAATGTTATGCCGCAGACTATTTGCTGATGTAAACACGGATGGGTTTGTAATAGTGTGAACAATGTTGTCACAGACGATCACTGAAGTACTGTGGGGATTAACAGTGACATGCGATGATATAGTATGTACTAACCTTCGGGGAAACTGAATTCCTATGTGTAGCATAGCCTACTACCAATGTACTGAACACTTAAGCCCACTTGGATGAATAGCAAATACATTTTTTTAAAACGATTGGTTCCAGATGAGCGGACTACAGGACCTTAACAGCCAGTTTTGTGAGATCAGAGTGCTAGAAGCGGCTGCATTTTCGATTATACAACACACTTCCGTCGATAAAAATATAATCTAAAAAGACCAACAACAATCGGCTGTTCTATGCTTTAACGTTGCGTAATGTAACTTCGCTTGATTCCTTTGTAAAACGAGATAAAAGAATCAGGGCAAATCATAATCAGCTTTCATTTTGAATGTTGATTTAGTCATATCAGAAACGCATACGTAATGACTCAGTAGCTACTCAGCTACCTTTCGTTTTTAAAGTGCGTTCACACCAGGACGATTTGTTGGAGTTGTGTTTCCTCTGAGAGGGTAGGAAAGGCTTCTAGTCGATTTATAATTTGAAATGTTTTTGCAAAGACTTTACACCAAACTAACTCAAATATTGACTGTACAAAATGGCGCACTTTTTTAGTCAATGAAATGCAACGTCCACACTGTTCACCCCGAGTTATGATGTCCTTGTTTTACAGTTTCTTCGCATTATGATGTGGAACACGATGTTTTTTCGTTCCCTCGTTACGGCATTTTTCGGCCATATGACATCAACAAAATGTCTCTCTAACTTCAATTGGGTGGTCGGTGTGACGAATACGCCGGAATCACGAAAATGCCGATATCCTTCTTTTTTTTTGTGACGTCAATTTATTGTGGTTTGCCATCTTTGTGGACAACTTTATCATTGAAAACATGAAGCTTCTGCAATTAATTTTGGCGAACGACGATGTTGTTCGCAATTTTGTATAGAAACGTTGAACACTTTTTTTCCAGAGAATCCCGATATAATATCGAAATAACAGCAAAAATTCTATTCAATAACGTAAAGTGAACGGGAATGACGATTGTTTGTCTACAAATATTTAATTTCCGCGAACGAGAACATGTGCAGACGAATTGATGACGTCAAAAAAATGAAGGATAATATTCCTCGAAATACTTCGACAACGCCTGAAAAAGATATGATGCTCGCTCTCCCTCTCAGTTCAGCATTGTTTGTGTTTTATAAACGGTTGATATTGCGTGAGTGAAATGAAAATTAGTGAAAAGTAAGCGAAAGTGAAAATTTATCGCGCATTTTAGCATTTAACATAATATTTACTATAAACTTTAATTCATTATACGTATATAACTACATATATAACCACATGCATAACTTTAATTCGTTAGTCATTTGCCCCCAGTTTGATAATGACGTTAAAGAAAGAAGTAAGAAAATGATGACTATTACAACAAAGCTAGTTACCAAGTTAACTATTATTACTAAGGTTAATCACACGACCAAACACGAGCGAAGCGAGTGTGTTTGGGAGCTTTATGATAAATGCATATGTGCACACAACTCCCGAAAAGTATCCACCAACAGTCATACCCAAACCCTTGTACCGAAATCCCATCAAAAAATTTAACCTATTTTCTTGGGAGTCGTTTAATTATAATAATGATACAAAACACCTATACACCTATTTAAATATGTTACCAAGTCTTTGAAAATTGTCGACAATATCTTAAAACTTACCCATCTGATCGGATGATACACAACTAGAAAGATTCATTTGGCCTAAAGTCGCCATTAAAACCTGACAAGCCTTTTTAATCAAAATTAAGACCGGCCAACAAAACGCCCATAAAGCCGTGCGACAGATAGTAGAAAAACGTGCACATTTCACCAGTCTTTGGCATTGTCCAATTGCCGAAGGTTTCTGTAATAAACGTAGACCGTTTGTTTCACCTTCGGTAAATCGTAACATTATGACATTGCAATATTAATTTACGGGTACGAAAATTTGGTACACAGTTTATCAGCCTATGTTTTTTTGTCCAATTACCGAAGGTTTCATTAAATTATCTAGAACATTAGCCAAATTTCTTTACATCTTATGTAGAAGCTAGGGCCGAACTACAACGCCCCTTTATGACAAGAACATTTCTTTATTTTGCTCCAGATTGCAGAAAACTTCCAGACACACGTGAATGCTAATGCTTGCTTTCTGTTAGGCCACTCATTTTTTATTTTTAGGTTCACGGATTTTTTCAACACATTTTAGAGTATGTCGGTCGAAATAAAAATGTCAATGCCTGTTTTTTTTGTTTTTTTAATGGCAAATTTTCAATGTCGAAATTAGAAAATAAAATAGACATACATACACACACACGCACGCTCATACATACATAATATATATATATACAAAAAACTATACAAATAAATATTTCCATGCAAATATAGATAATAACATAGCTCACTAAACAAACAAATTATAGACATATACTACGTGACTAGAGCTTGTCAAGCAGATATTAAAAAAGAAACACACAAAATTACAAAAAGTTTAAATCAGCTGTTACATGTATGCAGCCCCAGAAAATCTTGAGTTGATTTCCTTGCAATGAAGTAGATGTTTTCACGTAAAGATAGTGTGAAGAAATTAGCAAGCATACTCGATATATGAGCAATAAGAAGAAAGCTGCGAACAAATTTCTTTTTTGCTTGAAAGTTTCAAGATAGTTCTAAACACAGCTGCTTCGCGCAGCGTCGATATAACAATAATAGTAATGATAAAGAAAACATTTCAAATACAATTTGCAAATTGTAATCGGTCAAGTGACTATCGTCAGAATAATTCGTCAAACTGCAATAAGGCTAGTAAAGCCAACCAAGAATTATTCTACATTATCCCGTAATTGGCTTCCCATAACTATCAAAATATTCATCTTAAGTGGAAGTAAATGTTTTAAAAGTCCAGAATTTATGGCAGTCGTCAAAATCAAAACTCTTCGTCAATTCAACAGCGTCTAGCACATTTCAACTTAATCATTATCATTAAATATGTGAATCCAGAACAGACAAAACCAAAAAGTCCGTTTTCCATTCCTTTCTTAGCAGTAAAAATGGTGTCGAAATGGATTCGCTAGGTTTGCAACCACTAGTAATATCCTGAAAACGGGCTCTGCACGATACGTTCGCACCTTTCGTTCGAGCATTGTCGACACTAAACAACAAGAAAATCACCGTTTGGCCGCTCTGGGTGCTGAAATTTTGCTGCCTCATAGAACGCACTCATAGAATTTTGCTGCCTCGTATTGTTCTATGAGGCAGCCAGAGGCTGCCTCATAGAACAATACGGCCCTGGTTACAAGAAATCTAACGTTACGTTTTCAAAAAAAAACATTAATCAACAAATTGCAAGTTTCGGCGGTTCAAATAAAAATAAAAGTACACATAAACTTTTTATTTTTTCAGCGGTAGTTTTTATCTCGCGACGGCGGATCCGTGAACCTAATAATCAAAAATGAGTGGCCTTACAGATCACTGTCAAAACCATTCCACCTTCAACACAACCAACTTTCAAACTGTGTATATTACACAGTAGCTTGCCATTTTACTTCTAATATTGCATTTCTCCTATTGCAGGGGAGAGATATAAACATGTAATATTTTCCTTTCATTATTGCTGTTTGTTGTACATAATAACACGCAGTACATTACAGCTACCATTGCAGCTACCATTGCAGTTCTCCTATTGCACTGCAGTGCCATTTGACTGCTAATATTGCATTTCTCAACCAGCAGTACCTTTTTATTCCATTATCACTTTGGTTGTGGGCTGTATGACAGGGGAATTTCTAGTACACTAATTTATTACTAATTTTTAACAAGTACAATATGTACAGTAAAGCCTGTATTTGAATGCTACCTTTATTCAAACACCGCCTCTATTTGAGGGTCACTATGGGCAAAGGGTTGAAAAATAGAGCGCCGCCCTTTAATAGCACGCCACTTCTATTTAAATGTTTACTTGCAACAAAATTTACATTACAGTTCTTTGGTATCAAAAGATTCACCATGTCCTACTCTGCTGTGTAGTAGGTACGAAATATGTGGAAATGTGATTACAAGCTCTTAAAAGCTCAAAAACGAAGCTTTTGAGTGACTGGGACAACACTGTTTTTATCACCATTTTTGTTTTACGCCAAACAGATGTTGTCAGCGTGGAAGCAACTCCCTTAAATCGTCCTGGTGTAAAGACACTGTCATACCAAATGTAAGATTATCAGAAAGTTTTCAAAGAAGCCATTAACACACTGGGAGGTAATTTTACTAAAACTAAAAATATTCCTTGCTGACAGATTAGCAAGTAAAATACATTAGTATATTGCTTATAAATATGTTACAACGCTGTCAACTCTTATTAAATATTACTGGAAAAACACGAAACATTGCCTAGCCAAACCGGCTGTGCCCAAAGACATAATGTGTGCAAAGAACTAAAGGAAGTCGTCTTCTACGTGACAATGACAACTCTAGCGTATGATTTGCAAACATCTAGAATCTATAGCCTACTTACCATCCTGATTGCCCCACTCCCAAGCTGGCCCTCGTTCTACCTTGGCACCAGGGAATATGCCTTTCGCCTCCAGGACAGTACATCCCTGCCTCTTGCCAACCTTGGTAGGCTGAAAAAATGAGAGAATCCCTCTGACTGCCGCTGAGTGCAGTAGTAAACAACATTTCTTAACACACTGCAGTTATTAGAACCAAACACCTGCTACATTTGACAGAAAAGCAAGAGAATTCCATCTTCAATGACAAGCTATACTTGACATTTAGTAAATGCATCGTTATTTCCTGTTATCTATTCTAGTAGCACAATCACTTGCTATAACATTGCAGCCTATAATACTGGCAAACATCCAATCCTCAGTCAATCTACACCATATTAGCATGTAAACAGTATAAACAGAAAAGTGAGTCATGAAGGATGAAAGATGAACAGCTCCTAGATAAATGCCAGATGATAGGATAACAACATAACAAGAAGATGGATTCTGGGTAACACCCTAACTTCCTTCTTAATTTCACTAAGAGAACAATAAACAGTAATAAACTTGGAAAACAGTAATATTGGAGGTGCAGTATAGTGCAGACAAAGAGTGTGTATTATGGCATGCTCCATGGACAACTCTGCAAATGTTTCTAGAGAAGACAACTACCAAAATATGCTGAAAGTATTACTTTTCTTGTTATTTGTTTCACTGACAGATCAACAACAGTTGTATCATGATGTTATACGATGATCACGACAATTATAGATGTATTTATGCACATGATAGATGTATTTATGCTGACAATGGATGTATTTATGCATACAATAGATGTATTTATGCTGACAATAGATGTAGTTATGGAAACAATAGATGTACTTATGCTGACAATAGATGTATTTATGCAGACAATAGATGCAAATATGCTGACAATAGATGTATTTATGCAGAAAATAGATGCATTTACGCTGACAATAGATGTATTTATGCAGACAATAGATGTATTTATGCAGACAATAGATGTATTTATGCTGACAATAGATGCATTTATGCTGACAATAGATGCATTTATGCTGACAATAGATGTATTTATGCTGATAATAGACGTATTTTGCTGGTGTTAATACTAAACTGTGCGGTTGTAGGTTTACATGACCTGAAATCATCAGTGAAAACAGATGCAAATGGTTTAGGATACGTTTGGTAGATTTTTAGAAACAGCTTCTTGTGAACATACTACTTATGGAACTATATCGAAGTGTTTTTATGCCATATTCCAACAGGGTGGATGATTGTGTAACAGGCAATACGTTGGAAACAATACACTGTAAAAAGATACAGCATATTCCTAGCATATATCAATAACAATAAATACTGTCAGAAGATTATGGAGCCAGCCATGCAAAACAGGATGAAATAGATTACAAGCAATCTCGGTATGCCTATATATGATAAGGAGAAAACTTATGGGTCTAAAACCTGCTTTTATCAGACACCCATATGCCATCACAGATATTCCATTGGACACCCACATGCCATCACAGTTATTCCATTGAACAGTCACATGCTATCATGGTTATTCCATTAGACACCCACATGCCAACACAGTTATTCCATTGGAAACCCACATGCCATCACAGTTATTCCATTGGACACCCACATACCATCACAGTTATTCCATTGAACACTCACATGTCATCATGGTTATTCCATTGGACACCCACATGCCAACACAGTTATTCCATTGGACACCCACATGCCATCACAGTTAATCCATTGGACACCCACATACCATCACAGTTATTCCATTGAACACTCACACGCCATCATGGTTATTCCATCGGACACTCAAATGCCAACACAAATATTCCATTGGACACCCACATGCCACCACGATTATTCCATTGGACACCCACATGCAATCACAGTTATTCCATTGGACACCCACATGCCATCACAGTTATTCCACTGGACACCCACATGCCATCACAATTATTCCATTGAACACTCACATGCCATCATGATTATTGCATTGGACACCCACATACCACCACAGCTCACACTGATCAAGCATGGAGATAAAGTTTCACCAAACCAACTATATCAATTTATGTAATATATCTTTCACACCAATGTTCAAATATGCTCTCCGTCAGTTTTCTGTCAGAATCTCTGCGCAAGCAGTGAACACTGTGAACTCAGATTAACACTGCTGGTAAGCTCAGCTGCTCACACATGGATAAGGAAATGAACCTGCATGAACTGAAATCAATAACTATATATACCCTCAAGCCACAAAGATTGTGCGATGGAAATAACATACTCAGCAGGCTATAGCTGGGATTCCACAAGTACTAAACCAATAATATGTGATAAATGCCATTAATTCAGAAATATGTACTAAAGTTAAACCAAATTAAACAACTTTGAACTACAGAAGCCATATCAATTTTTGATAATGTGGTATACTATATGTATATATAATATATGATATGCGATATATACATATATGGCACTTGACTAGACCTATAGATAAATAATGGAGAATAAAATCAACCAGTTACAGATCACTATCGGTCTAGCTGCAAGACCCAGCAACGATACCCACTGCATGAAGCAAGTGTATGCTTACTGTTAACCTTTTGTACCGTTGGTTATGAGGGAGGGCTGACAATCCAGCCAATAAGAATACAAGTTTTTTACAGAAACGGGAGAAAAATCAGCAAACCAAGTATGTAAAACAGTTTCAGGTATATCATAAAAAGAACGCACCAGAGATTAACAATACATATTATGATACCTTGTTGGCAAATGACCCAACCAATGGCATGGTAAACTTTGCGTAGGTTACCGGTTTGAGTCCTAAACACTGCTAATGTTTCTTACAAATTTACTGACATGCACTGTAGCTACCTAGGCTACATGTAGCAAATGGCAATAAACTGCAGGATTTGGACTGACTACAGGGAAGATATTACTCTACAATGCAAACATAGAAAAAATCAGCATTAATAGTCAGCACACCCTTTCTGCGGCATCAGCAAGACCTTAAAAATGCTGGTGCTGTTAGGGCCATATCTCCAAGGGTAATTTTGTTTGTAAAAAGCAAGCTTTCAACATGCTTGGCAATTAGTGGAAAAAAGGAGTCATTGTGGCTTGAGATTTAGCATCATTCACAGATATACAAACATACATGTACTGTGGATGTAAAAGGAATATGGATGCCAATCAGCAATCTAGCCCGAATTCTATGTCCAATAGCCTTAGGGCTAGCAACCTGTCTAGAAGTTTTAGTAACTGCATTACTGTGTAGCAGCGCATAGCTCTAGCCAATTTATAACATCTCAAAAGGGATATCATCAATGTTTGTCAACAAATAAAGCAAGATGATAGTACGTAAAAGCTAACAAATGTCTGTGAACATAGTGTATTTTGACAACTCGTGCTACTTTCAACGGCATGTAAAACAGCTCTCAACCTACCAACCCAAGTGGTGGCCGGAGAACTCACCTTGCAATTAGCGGTGATCTGCCTGAGGAATACGTGGGTGTTGTCGTGTTTGCCAGCGGAGTAGCAAGCGCTGCAGAGATCAAAGTCCTTACACTTACTGCAGCTCCACCTGATGCCCGCGATGCCTTGCTCTGAGCAGCCATCACAGATGACACTCGGGTGCTTCACCCCTGCAGCACACAAATCAGTCAGCTGGAGCTGTCTTATCAGTTAACCTGTCTGTCTAACCAGTATGTTTATTAAAGCCAGCTGAACTGTAAACGCACTGCCCTGGTTCATATCTTTCTTTTTCTGGAGGAAAATACACATTTCAAAAACAATCAATACAAATTAAAAACTGCCAAATTTGGAGTTTAACAAGTCAGACATTTGTATTTCCTTTTTATCATTTGTAACTTGTTTGTCCGTATAAAGATATTGCAAATTACCGTAAAACCTCCTATTTTAATGTTGCCTTTATTTAAACACCACTATAGAAGAGTTGAGAAATAGAGCGCCACTCTTTATTTAAACACCACTATAGAAGAGTTGAGAAATAGAGCGCCACTCTTTATTTAAACACCACTATAGAAGAGTTGAGAAATAGAGCGCCACTCTTTATTTAAACACCACTATAGAATAGTTGAGAAATAGAGCGCCACTCTTTATTTAAACACCACTATAGAAGAGTTGAGAAATAGAGCGCCACTCTTTATTTAAACACCACTATAGAAGAGTTGAGAAATAGAGCGCCACTCTTTATTTAAACACCACTATAGAAGAGTTGAGAAATAGAGCGCCACTCTTTATTTAAACACCACTATAGAAGAGTTGAGAAATAGAGCGCCACTCTTTATTTAAACACCACTATAGAAGAGTTGAGAAATAGAGCGCCACTCTTTAATTGAACGCCGCTTTGACATTCTCTGATCTTTAAAACCCATAATAGCAAGTGATCAGTAGAAAAGTGTCCACAAACCGGTACGAATAATGACTAGGTTACATCCGGAACGATTGACTCTTTCGTGGCTACTGTTTGTATCGAAGTCCGTTTTCTAACTCCAAAGCTTACGGTTTTGTTTCAAACTTTGAAAGCAACACCATAGAAATGATTAATAACTGTATCAGGTTAATAGTAGTTCCTTGTTTAAAGCTGCCTTAATACTTCGACGTACTTAAAAACGGTTTACAATTACTATGGAATCTGTACTACAATTTTCAGGTTAAGTATTGTGTTTAACGCGCATGCGGCTAAAGGTTTATCATTATTTTCACGAAACCTTTTTCCAAATAGCAACGTGTAAAAGTTTTGCTTTGCTAAAAACTTGTTTGAATGCTAATATCGACTAGTTCATCAGTGCAGAAGAAAAATTGAGATCAAAAGACACTGTGGAAGGTATTGAAAAGCCAAAAGATGAAATGGTTCTACACGAAAGCAACAATCAGAACGCAACTGGCCAAGCAACTGATTCAAATATTTTTGTTTCAAAAAAGGTTAATTTTTGTTTTTGCGGGTATTATAAATATGGTTTGTCTAGTTCACTTGTTTTTGAATATATATTTGTATCATTTGATAGATTACTATTATGTATAACTTATAAATATGCAGATTTAGAGCATTATATTTTATAGCATCATTGCTGTCATCTAAACTCGGCTTACAGTGGATCCACGCTCATAACTCCTGTTCTATTGCACATATAAAGCCAGTTTTGGCTGCAAACTGTAGCAAACATATCAATGAGTGTAATGAGTTTCATGCAACATTGTTAAATATAAGCCTAATTATAAAATAAAAATATGCCTTGAAATTACAAATGAAACGAAAGATTGAAAGCTTCAACAAATTACAAAGCAGTACACATGCAATATAATATCATCGCAGGCAATAGATATCAACTGATAGAGATATGTCTCAGCTTTACCATGCATATTCATTTAGAGATCTCCGACAAGTTGGAGGTAAGTTAGCAGATTTCTTGCATCAAACATGGTTAATGTCGCTGTACCCGAAGGAGAGTGCAAAATGTAAGCAATGAGCATAAAAGAGTTAATATTGAAAAATACAAAGCCGCTCTCTATTGGAATGTCCTCTCTAATAAAACACCATTACAGGAGAAGGGTTAAAAAATAGAGCGCCATGGCGTTCAAATAGAGGTTTTACGATATGTCCTCTTTTGTGCGCCTATCGATATATACCGTAAATTAACGTAAATTTGTATACCGTACAACGTAAAGGCTCCTATAACGTATAACGTAAACAGTATACTTCTATAACGTAAATTTCACAGAACGTAAAGAATTTAAGCAGAGTTTGCTTTGTACAATGTAAAGGAATCTGTATAACATAAAGTATCAAGTCGGTACAAATTCTCAAATTCAATTTGAGTAACAAGAATCTCATAGTTGATCTTAAAAATATCACTTACTCTCTTGTCGCACTTGAAAGAGAAAACGATGTATAGAGCTCTCTATTATACATCCTAGTAAACTGGCAGTCTAGTGTGTCATGAGAGGTCCCTATTATATATACTAGTAGACAGGCAATCTAGTTCTGGTATGAGAGATTATCAGGTATGTCGACAGAGCACAAAAATTAAGTAGCCGGGCAATAATTCTGAAATACTTCAAGCTTATCATTGGTGCAGATGTTGGCGTGTCAGTATACCAAGCTGAATGTCATGAGGTTTAGTCTTATCGAAAGCGACCTTCTATCCTAACATTAAAATCTGGCGGCAGATAGATGGATGGTCATACATACACCGTTCCTAATACATATAGCAGTGCTATATTTGTATGTCATTTTAGACATAAAATATTTTGCAGTATGTTTTTGTAGAATAGAGCTTGCTGTCTAGAAGAAATGAAAAGAACTGATGTATATTGTGTATATATTGTGTATATGTATATGTACATTGAAGTTGTACGCTCCCCCTAACTCATTGTGAAATTACCGTGATCACGAACCACAAACCGAGGGAAAGTGATAAGAAACTTGCTCATACAAACCATTAATACTACAGTCTCCTACTGTATAGTCTTTAACCCATTAATACTACAGCTACTGTACAGTCTTTAACTTAAAAAGTTAAGTCTAGTTTTTCCCTTTGGAAAGGCCAAATGAGTGAGTTTTGGACGATGTTAGAATGGATTAGACAATTTACATGTATTTTATTGTTGATATAATGTAACTTCCTATAACGTAAATGTGGGAATTTCTACTGCATATGTATGTATGTATATATATATACATGTGCAGTAAATATATTTACATACGTTAGTAAATAGATCTATATATATATATATATATATATATATATATATATATATATATATATATATATATTTACTAAGTTAGAAATGCTAGTTTCGTAAATAATAATAAATAAAAAGCATTCAATACACTATGTGCGCAGTGAATTACGGAAGAGCAGACCAATCCTAGTTGATGTAGCAAAAAGGAAGTGAACATGGCTCACGCTACAATAGAAAAGTGACTATGTACCTGCAGGAGCGTTGTCATATATCCTCAAATCATATGCTCCCTGGTAACCAACTCTGTAGTTGGTCTTATTGCCAGAGTCCCACTGCACGACTACAGTCTTGTCAGGAGAAGTCTTACTCCCTGGTCTACCAATCTCTATCACAGTGCCCACATGACCTACAATTAATTAATTGAAAGCAAAATGGCAGGTTGATGAGAAAGGTTAGCGCCAGTTTAAGGAAAAAAACAAGTCTTTATTTTGCAAACTAATGAAGTATCAGATAAAAGTGCTGGCTTTATTGCAGCAGAGGTGTCCGAAAGCTAATCAAAAGGGTTGAAGGCATGTAAGTCATCAGACCAATCTACTAATGCTGACAAAAGACCAGCAAGCCATAGTAATATATTTGCTAAGGTATCTAACGGCTCAACTCTTTCCCTCTCTCCCACTAAATTAATTATTTTACTAAGAGGCAGTTTTTACTAGTTTCTTTACTACTGCTCTTTACAATAAGGGCACATATAAACTGTCATAACTGCTGAACAACATGATCATCAACAAATCTTTTAATACCAAATTAATCGGCATAAAATTTTACATCAGCCTATGCCATAAAAATGTCATAAATGTGTTGCAGAATGAGCTTGGACACTTTTTCATCCCTTCTCGCTACAATCATGAGCATGTCTGAGTCAACAATCTATCAATATTATCACAGCTTACGGCATTATTATTACCGCTAAAAATATAATAACCACTATCAGCAGTAGTGTTGCTCAAGAGAAGTCACCTATTGTCTGTAGATCTAAAATTACACACACATTCATAGCTGTAATGCATCTGACATGACCGGTCATTGCTAAGAAAGATTTGTGACAAAGAATAAAGATGTTGCAAAGCGAAACTATGCTCTGGATGGTTTGTAAACATATTTTCTATTGGCTCAGCAGATGCAGATATTTGTTTCCCTTTGTTTAAATACAGACCTGATAGGCTACGAAATTAACTAGCAACTAATCAGAAACAATTTGTATGTAGCCTACTAAAGCTGCACCATGCGGCTCTTGGCCATACGCAAACACTTCGCCGAGCTGAACTAGGCAGCTTGTTATAAGGAAAGAGTTTAAAGTGCCACAATGGGTTGTCAATTTGTAAGTGGCAATATTTTGTACCAACGTGACGCTGACCTTTACTTTTATGAAGAATATTTTATACAAATTTAAAAATTTTTGATTTTTCATATATGAAAAATCAATAAATTTTGTATATTTTGTAAATTTTTATATGGTCTATAGATATATCTATAGACCATATAAAAATAAAAAATTGTGTTTTCCAGGGACTGTACAAAAAATGTGTTTACTTGAAACAGTTTGCAACAGTAAAAAGTGAATTAGGAGCCAGTGAACTAATTACCGGAATTAGTGAACCAACACGCAACATCACTGCGTAGTGAATAGACTGTGGTGTCATAACAAGCCACTCTTAATCATACGAATATTATAGATAAATTATATAATATTTTGTATATTAATCGATGTATAAATCTTGAAGTTTGTGTCTCTGTCTTTCGGTAGGTCCAGTTGGAGCTATTAAAATCTTGAAATGAAGAACCCGCATTACGGAAGATTGGATCTCGGAACCTCCTGTTCACCAGGCAAATTCCGTACCAATTTAGCTACACAAGATTGATGGAATCATTGGGCAATATATGTCGCTATGTGGGTTAAAACAAGCTACCGCTCTTCGTTACTGCGCAACATCACTCTAGTTATCTACGGCTATTACTAATACGTATTAGTAATAGCCGTAGATAACTAGCTTACCTAAATTAGCCATTGGCAATATTCAAGGCTAATAGTAAGTGGCATTGTTTATAAGCTGACTCTATAAGTGCAGCATTGCTATCACTGCTTATAAGCTGATTTTTAATACCCTTGCAACGTCGGACATTCCGCTAATATTATAACTTAGCCTTTAATCAATTAACACCTGACTGCTGTTGCAATGGGTCGACTTGGTTGAGAAATGTAAGATTTTTACTGGAAAGCTGGCGTAAAAACATGTTTGAAAACAATTACTAAGTGCTGTCAGAAATACTGATAAATTATGATACTTTAAAAACTAGTATAAATCAAGTTGTAAACTTGAAGCGTGTAACATCCTGAGGAATAAAGGAGACAACAATATTGAACAGACTGGTTTTGCTTAAACGACACCTCAATGAAGAATAGCTAGATTTAAAAAATGAAAATAAAATGACTTTCATTTGTATAAAAAAAAGTGGTAGACAAGAAACTATAAAAAGGAGACTGTCGACAAGAACTTATTCATGTATGTCAAGTACCTTCCCCATCATCCTGTGTAGCCCACTTCCAATCAGGGCCTCGTACTACTCTTGTGCCCACTGACATTCCTGCCGGAGCCATCATCACCCCAGACATCTCCAGTTTTTGCCAGAGAGGTTGTTAAGAGGTGAGCTAATAAGCAATGATTATACCTGTTACAAACACAGCAATGACATCAAAGTTAAATGTATTTAAGATCAGCAAGTTGTCAAAGCGATGCAACATCTTGTTAGTAGGGCTTTCTTAAAGGGGATGTCAAGGTGACAGTGAAAATGACTAAAAAGCAGATAACCCTGATACAATTTAGAGTAATGTATTTATGGAGCTTTGGTTATATTTATTAGGTATCACCAACCATTAACCTATATATATAAATCTATGTGCTGGTCATTTTGTTAAACCCTGTGTTCAGTTATAATAATTAAAATCTAGCAATGAAAAATGTGCACAGCACTGGATTTGATCTCAAGACCTCCAGATTTAGAGGGGGTCTATCTAGCCTAACCATCTAGAGGGGATCTGTGTAGCCTAACCATTAAGCTACACAGAATACAACGGATCATTGGGCAAATAGTCATTACACTGGTTAAAACACTCGCTTAAAGCACTTGCTTGGGATTAATAATTAGCACTGTTGACTATTACGCGTAACAATTGTTAAGCTAGCCCAGAAGGAGGGTATTGTTTTAGTAAAGATTTAGCTTTCCAGGTAAGTTACTCAAATTCATTAGGTAATTAGTCTACTACCCGCGCAGTGCCGGCCATTTGGCTAGTACTAATGTAAATTCGGGTGGTTTCTTCCTGAAACAAATTCCTTTGGACAAAACAATAAATGAAAAATATTTCAGCTCTAACATGCTTTGTTGTAAACCGTGCTAAGTCACTATCGTAAAATATTACAAGTGACTGAAACTCATAACTCTTCAATTTTTTCTACCATTATTTAAGGCAGGTCGTTTTGATGTTGCACAAAATAGTTCAGTCTTTATCTGATCTAGAAATACAGTAATAAAATACAAAATACCTGCAGTAGAAATCAAGATTAACTTGGGTATGAAAGTTCAGGAAAAAATTCAGTAAGAGATCTTTTGTCAACTCGCACAAAAACAACCTATTTTGTAACAAATATGATGATTTTTAGTCAATAATACCAAAAATATTAGCCTACTTTGTTGTTTTAGCAAAACGTTTTTTACTTCCTGTTTACTATCCCAAGGGTGCTTTTTGTGATCCCGTGTAGCTTTTTAGAATTATTAACAAGTTCATCATATTATATGCTTGCCGAATTGTTAGGACGTCTTTTCTTTAGGAAGATAGTGAAGTTGGTGTGAGTGCTTAATATTTTCAAAAGAGACAAATCTAAATCCCTGAGACAAATAAACTAAGGGATTAAGATAAATTACCTTAAGGGGTTGCAATCATATTTACAGACAACTGTCTTGAGTGGTATTTGTGAAACACAGACCGTTGATTATGCAATAAAACCTTATAAGGATGGACACAATCAACATGATTAGCTTTTAACGCCACTACCTAACTCCCTACACTATATTGCACGAACTTTGGTAAGTTTGAACTCTCAACAAAGCTTAAAACAATATTTATTGTACTAAATAGAAGTTATCAAGCTATGAATAAAAAATGCTGTAATTAAAAATCTATTCCACGAATCAAATAATGTAAACACCGCTTGCCTTCGGTGGAGAAACGCTACACTTTTGTTAGAATATAAGTTTCCGTTCCTAACAGTATTTTAACATCGATACGACCGCCGTAACCTTTATGACGTCGTGATTCACGTTCTACTTCTTTGTTCACGAGAGGTCGCGGTGAGAGGCGTGTTGAACCAGTCTCATTGAGAAATTTGTGGAAAAAGTGCGAGCTATGTTATTGTCGGAAATGTTTGTAATATTATCTTAGTTTTTAAATAGAACAGTCTACAGACAGCGAGTACCACAAAATCTGTTTTTGAAATTTGGTAGTTGACGACTGAGCACTTTTCAGACCCGCTCCTAGCAGTTAAAATGCGGTATTTTATCCATATGCTGGCTTTTCATGTTTTTTTATCAGCATCGTCACTCGTTGCAGTTTCTGAAGAAGAAGTAAAAACATGTCCCTTTGTTTGTAAGTAGTGTCTTAATCTTTTGCGTCGTTTTATTGAGCGTTCTGTGTGAGCTCTTTTGAGCTTTGTTAGCATTAGACTATATTAAATGAGCACTGACTAGAAATGAATGTGGCATATAAATAGCTGCTAAAGGTGTAAGAAGTAGTATCAATACGCGTGGAATGCGTTCCTGACATATCATATTTCATTGTCCTTCTTAGCATTTAAATACATGTATTCGATTCCAATGAATTGTGGTAATTTTAGCTGTGTATTTGCTAATGACTTTCGCTGTTTGCGAATGCGTGCTTGTTATTTCTCTTAAACTAAAATAAAAATGACTACACATCAAACTCGATTAAATGATGAATTACTAAATGGATAACCAAAATCGTTGTCAACTGCAAAATTATGCTTAAAGTTTTATTCGTAGGATCATCGCTCTGTATTCATCTCCATTTGAATATGGTTAGTTAGTCTCTGACGGTCCATAAACTAAAAGTAACTTTCTGATCTGCCTAAAAATATTTGAAAGAGAATTCCAGTATTTCAAAGACTATTTCAACAATTGCTATTAAAAGTGTATCGCCATATTTTGTACTTCTATAGCTTTTTGTTCTACTTTAGGTTTTTTTATAGCGTTGCTCATAAACAAGGTCCAAGTTATTCACTTGTGCATTTAGTCATAGCATCACTTCATCAAACGTCTTTCTCTTTACCATACTCAGACTCATCTCATCATTACCTTACAATCATCATTTCTGACTATTCCCTTTCCATAGTTAATATTGGACTTGAATCTTTTTTGAATATTTTCACATAATACTACAATTTTTTTAATCAAATTATAACTGTCGACTTGCCACAGTAATCTTTTTGGGGTTAACACATTTTGAACTCTTAACTGTATGTAATTTACATAACTAAGCGCTGTTCTACTTATTTGTTTAATCCAGAAGGTGGATGTTTTATTTTATGCACCAACGCGCATGTGAGGCAAGGTTATGCAGTAATTACTTATTAACACTTACAATTATGCCAAAACTAATTACAGTCTAACATCGACAAACAAAATTAACTCACTCTGAGGTTTCTCGTGTAACTGTCACATTTCCAAGCCAGGATTAGGGTACAGATATACTTCCATTTGTTTAATTTATTTTAAAACTGAACGTTTAATGCTAAGTACGTCCAGTAATTATATATATATATCATATATATATATCATATATATATATAAACAAAGTTATTATATAAAACTATATAAAGGTAAAAGATTAAAACCTACTGTATATTACATATAAGAAACCTAATTACTGCTAAAGTGAAGCCATGGCATGACAGTACAATGAGTAGTTTAAGGGATGAGCTGTAAATTAACATATCTTATACTTTTTTGCTATTTATGTAATATTTGCCACATATTTTTTTCCATATCATATGTAGGCCTACTTGTTATTCAGTCTCTTTGATTTTGTTTGTTTTAGGCCTTTTGTTTGCACCATTTTAGTTTTGTCCTCACTGTACCTGATGTGGTCCTCATCTACTTTTTAAAGAATAAATCCAAATATGTTTTTGAATTTGTGTTCTATAATTTTTTGTGACAAGGAAAGTACTACCATCTACTTCTTGTCACCAGTACTATCACCCACCCTAGTCTTCCTTACAATACATTACAGTAAAACTAAAAGTGGAAGGTACTATGAAGGCACTTTAATACTATTTGCTTATCATGGGACAAAACTGCACAGCTGCGCTGGTTGGCAGATTTGAAAAACATTGCATGTTTTATGTTGCAAATCATTTTAGATGTAGAGTCAAATATTTGTTTGAGCGATACTTGTTGTAACCAATACTTCATACATGCGCATATAGAGAAGTGGGCCGTTTTCATTATTTTACTGCTGCTGAAAGTCTAAAATGGGAGCTTCTGTCTGTGTTGTTGTTATAATAGTTAAAAGAGTTGCTAAAACCACAAAAAGTTACCTAATAATAAATAAATGTTGATGCTCTCAAAGCTACTGCAATAACAACACATTTGCCCATTTTAGCAGGTATTAGACATGAATTCCTTATCAATCTTTATCTGAAATTCAGGCTTAGTAACAATACGCTCACAGTTATATTAGTAGTAGAATTTGTTTTTGGTACAAATACTAGGCTAAACAAATTTTTTACAAAACCCTTGGATGAGATTGAATAGAGCAGTAAAAAGGGTTTTCGTCACAAGGGTCGTCACTTTCAATAATAATATTAAATCAGATTATGACAATGTTTCATATTTTGCTCAAGTCCCTGATTATTGAAGTGATAAATGCTACTCTGAGCTTTCATTCTGCAAACTGAGATAATAGAATTCTATAGATTGGGAGAAAAATAGCTGTGATGCTCAATTTTTAACGACTACATCTTTTGTGAATATGATGTTGTGCTAATGCTAATGAACTTAGGGCTAAACAGCAAGGGGAAATTGAGCTGATTTGTGAATCCATCGTACGGTTGATGGTTGTCATGGTCAACTTTAAATGAGGAAATCACAGTTGAGAGAAGACAAATGAGAATTTTACGCTTCAAAAATATATAGAGAGAGATATGTCTGTTTTCAGCAATATTAATCGATAAGTCTTATCTCCTCACTGTCAACTAGAAGTGCTTGATCTTAGAAATGATTACATCTACTCATCACAGTTTGACCTTGTTAAAGGATCTCACATACCCACCCCTATCAAGTACTTCTTTGTCTGAAATATTGACGATTAAAGGCCTTTTCTGCACGAGTATGTCCAAGAACTTGCACTGGTTCGAACAACTTCTTCCTTGACTTCATTATGTCAAAAATCAATACAGAAAAGGGCTTACAGATGAGTACATCATTGATATTCGTCATCTCTTTGCTACAGTCATTCCACTATAGTATACTTAAATCTTGGATGACGTTCAATGCTGGGTGTTTGATGAAAAGAATCATGTGTTGTTATCATGCTAGCAATATCTCAATTTTGCTTTTTATGGATATTAATTCATGTTTATTTGCATTGAAGAAGTTAAGGTGAATAATACAGTGATATAGGAAGGTAAACATTCTTTTGTCTGCGCTAGCTATTATAATTTATAGGACTTTGGTCACAATAGCTTTTTATCAAATTATTATCTAAAAGTGGCTTTGAACCCGATAAAGTTTCTCTCCCATGAGTTGATAAATTCTGAAAACTCGGTCTGTTTGATTGAGTTAAAGCTTAACTGATGGCATTTTAAAATTACATCTAGTTATACCAGTACGATCATGATATATCATTTTAGTGATGATTTGGATATTAAAAAAACAAGAAACCGGAAACACTCACAATACAAGCACCGATACAGCACGATACAGCACGATACAAGCACGATACAGCACCGATACAGCACCGATACATGCTGTGACAGGAGGGAGTAATTTTTTCGGTCAAACACAGGCTTACAAATTAACATGTCCACACTGGTGATTAGCCAATGCATTATCACGAGACAAGAGCACTTCTGTTGGCTGCCATTCTTATCCGAACATCTTTCACCATCTAATCGCCATGCCACATTGTTATGATAACCCAATGTGGCAAATAATTACAACGCAAGGTCTTGGCAGTTTACACCAAAACCAAAAAATTCTGCGTCATACTTATAAACTTTCACGGTGGTTATAAAATTACACTGATCGGTTTGTGCGTACATAATGTAAAATGTGCTAGCAAGAAATTCTTTCGCAAAAATGGGAAGTTACGAAATTGTCCGTAAAAGTCAGCAGTTTTTGGAAGTTCTCTGTTAAAACTTATCAATGCTCTGCTTCCCTGAATAAGGATTTTGAATGGACCAGTTTTAGATAATCTAGTTTGAAAAGCATTTTAATATAATTTTATAACGTCGCATCTGTTTCCAGTCAATATTTAGCAAAAATTGCAATTTTTCTGTCGGTTTTCATGACTTAAAAATACTGATAAAATTTGTTATTTAGTTGAAATTTCAATAAACTATGATTGAGACCTCAATGTTAAACGTTATATGCTCTTGTTAATGCACTAAGTATTTGCACTGTCGGTTAACCTTTTAATGTGGATACAGCAAAGTAAGGAAAATCATAGATTTTTTGTAGAAAAGATATTTGTCTCATCATTTAGGATCTGCACTTCAGGCCATTGTTTTGTTTTGCAATCATCTGAGGTCATTGGTCTCATATTATTTACTAAACCATATAAGAGTTAATACTATAACACGTATTTTTCTGTTTGGCCTTCACCCATGGTTGATTTCTAATGTTATTTGTAGTTACATTCATTGTTTATGGCTTAGAGTTGTCAGTTCACTGCTGAATGGCTTTAACTCATTGCAGATGAAGCTCGCCCGCCTTCCGCGGAGGATGGACTCAGAAATTGCACATGGTATAGCCAGTATTCATGCTGCAAGCGTACTGAGGTAGACACTCACATTCTTACCTGTTTTGCTCGTTTTTTGACACTTCATGATTTAGTTTTGGGAGCATTGCACAGTATCTACTACTACAGTCATCCTGATTCATATTCGTAGTCTATATTTGCTGGGCATGATTTACGATCTCCCAAATGCAACTCCAGTTACAAGCACAAGGAATGAGCTTTCATTAGTGAGAATAATAAATAAAATAACAGTCTTTACTATAATAAAAGCCGTGTCGGTCTCTCCGAAGCCACGCTTAGAGGTTAGGAAAAAAGATTGCTTTCACTGAGATTTGAACTTGCAACTTTCAGTTTAATGCCAACACTCTACAACCTGAACTACTAACCCATTCTGCTGCAGTTTGGAATAATTGTGCGCATGCTTGTTCCACATAGCGATCTCTCACGGCACACTGTACTGCCACAGCAATGTAATGCCAAAAAAATGTATCTCATGGAGTTGATTTTGGATATTGGCTTAGCAGTCAGGCAACTCACCACTTAACCACCTTGCCTGCAATATGGAATAATTACGCTCATAGCAGGATCACGCATGATTTTAGAATTATTGTGCACATAGTTATTACACCTGACGATCTCTTACGGCGCACAGCACTATTAGCATACTATTAATCATAATATTAGCACTACTATACATGAATAATAATTTATTTACCAATTTGGTACAAGCTGTACATCATATGGAAACTTGAGAGTTTGTAGAGATGAAATAGAGTAAGTTGTTTTGCTTAGTTAGGGTAGGCGGGTCTTCTGTCTTACATCAAAAAAGGATCTACTCTGATAGAGATAAGTTATACTTTTCTGGCATCATGCGATCTCACACAGTTGCCCAGATTCTGTGGTTGTGCATACCACAGAATGTGAAACCCTTACCAAACCAAATGGTGTTACTATCAAATATAAAACACTTTTAGCGACTTCAAACTACCTTCTCAGACTCGTCATGTCTATTGGACAGTTGTTTGATGATGCAGCAAACTCACATGTGTGTTTTGAATTGTTGACAGTTCTCGCTCTTTATCGATTTAGGTGCCAAAGAAAAATTCGGGGCTTCATTTAGGTTGAACATTAAATTGCTGATTACTTATAATGTAAAAGCTGCATGGTGTGTGCAATTCCTCGAAGATCGGGTACTGCAAGTAAAGGCTGTGCATTTTTCTTAGAGCATTGCTGTGCAAACAATAGCTCTGTAATCCTGTCTGGGTTATGTCCGACTCCAGTGGCGAGGAAAACTTAACCCTCTGGGGCCCCTTGTTGCACTGGTGCAACACAATTTTCAAAACTAAATAGAGCAACTAGAAATGCTTTATAGCCAAATATTATTCTCAAGTGGCTTCTTACATATCTTTATGCAACCCTAAACCCAAAATTGATTGGATGTCATGCTCGTGATGTCATCACATAACTCTAGAACATTCCATGGAATTGAGAGTTGACCACACATGAGGAAAGCAACTTTTTAGGCAAAGATTTATAGCTCTTTGAGGTAAGTTGGAATTACTCATTTTCTGTTTTTTGGTTCTATGTTGACCATATTTTTACACATATTAAATGTTTCGAAGAAGTAAATTTTTTTTCTTCTATCTATATGAGCTCAAAATTTCTTGTGCAGGAGTGCAACATTGGGCTCTACATAGCTAAGCTGCAAGCCAAGGGGTTAGTATCGGATGTTCCAATAGACCATTGTTAGGGCTAATGCTCTTCATTCTTGTTGATGAGCATAATACTTAGTGTTGTAAAGATGGTAGTAGAGGTACACTGACTACCATTGAAGTGATATTACCAGGTTACCTTCACTGCTACTAGTACTACTGCTATTAGTCATTTACTACCAAAGCAAATTGGTATTTCCGAATGATACAAAATTGTGCAATTATTTCACTTGATATAGCATGATAGTTAGGTGTGTAGGCTTTCTTTTGGGCGATTTTAGGTGTTAGATGAATAGTATTTTAAAATATTCTGTTTTAGTTTGTAGATACAAAATGCATTCAAAGCCTTCCACTTCAAACAGCAACAGCAATTGCCTTCGAATGAGAAGCAGAGTTGATGGAACGAATTTGCTAGCGAGCTCTGGAAAATGTGACGAAGGATAGGTGCCATATGCAATGAATGTCTGTAAATAAAACCCGACAATACATAAAGAGTAAGCCACATCCATGGCGCTTCAAGATCTAGCGTCGAGCAGGAGTCAGTGGCATTTTGCATGACTGAAGTATACCAAGGTGGTGATGGTAAGCAGATGGAGTTGGGCTAAGAAGCTGATGTTGTGCTCAAGCTAACATCTACTCTACAAAAGAACTGGAGGTACAAAATTGTCGGAGGCAACTTGTTTATTGCTATTCCCTTCATCTCTGAGCTAAATAAAACTGGGATGTTCTATACAGATACTGTTCGAACCAACAGGGTTCAAGAATGCATGCTCAATAATGCAAAGTCCTCAAACGAGATAGTAAAGGATCTTATGACAGCTAGGTAAAGGAGGTCAACAATGTGGTTGCTGTCAAATAGTGTGACAACAAAGTTATCACCGTTCTCTCCTCATTGACTGGTGTACAGCCCTTTGCTCAAGCCAAATAGTGGGACAAGTCGTCAAAAGAGCATCATTTCTATAACATGCCTGCTCTTATACAACCACATAAAAATATGAGAGGCAGTGATTTGTAAGATTTATTTTTAGCAGAGTATCATTTTGCCATGAAGAGCCGGTGATGATATCTCTACCTGTAACGACATTTGTAATGGTAGCCGAAATCAACACTTGGAATATCTACAGAAGTGATAGTCGCCTTCTCAAGCTACCATAAATAAAGTACTAAATAGAAGAGAATTCCAAGCTGAAGTTGCCGGCAGTCTCATCCATGTCAATGGTGCTGCCAAACAAGGACGACCAGCTGCAGCAGGTGATGCTAGTCTATGCCTTACACCAGCTAAAAAATTGGAAGAGGTCCGTGCAATGTTCACTATGACAATTTTGCTCATTGGCCAATAAAGGCTCCAAAGCGAAGTCACGGCAAGCTGTTCAAGAAAATAACTACTACAAAATGTGAAATAGTCTCTGCTTTCTTGATAAACGAAATTATTTTCGTACCTATCATTGCAAGCGAATGGAGAGCTATAGTTACTTTGGAACAGTTGATATTGCTCCAGGATTTAGTCCATTTGTACCAAACAGTGATGTAAACTTATATGCTTGTGTTATATATATATATATATATATTTATATATATTTATATATGTATATATATATGTGTGTGTGCATATATGTATGCATATATACAATATATACATATATATGTATGCGTATATGTATGTATATATACAATTTATATATACTGAATGTATATATATTCAATATATGTACTATATATGTATATGTATGTATCTGTATACATGTATATGTATATAAGTACATTTACCGTTTATTTATTCAAATAAAGTTATTTTACTGGCTCAAATACTTCATAACACTATTGTCTAATGCGTAATGTATATAGGTAGCATTAAAGCCCAATGTTGCGTGAGTGCAACATTTAATATCTCAGGTCAGGGTCGTTGTAGAAAATAAAAAAATTAGAAAAACACTCATACATATATCTGGAAACTATCCAAAAAGTTTGAAAATTTTTAGAGCAAAGCTTCTGTGTATGGGCCTCACAGGGTTAATGACTGGAGACATACCCAGTTGCCGAGAGCAATTTAAGGTTAGATATCATTTCTTTTACTACCAGTAGCCTTATTACGGAACTGAACCCCAACCTGTTGTTTGCAGGTCAAGTGGGTTAGGTCACAAGGCGGCGGCTGTTCTCAACTTATAATGTAATACAGACATACCTCAAAATACGAGAAAATTGAGATACGAGCAGAATTTCAAGCAAATTTTTTCTTTGAGATATGAGTAATCTTTGAGATACGAGCATACGAGCCGATTTTTGATGTCCATTACATGGCTAAGTATGTAAGAGGCGCTTTCTAGAACAGCATCGCTTGATCTTTCTCCCCAAAGTAGTGTGAAAAAGGTTTTTAAAAGAAAAGGTCGGTTAAAATTGATGGTACCACGAGGCAAAAAGCGTCAAACCGGAAACAAATAATAAAAAAGTAAGATGACAAAATTAAAGTAAGTTCATGTGTTTAGTAAGTTCATGTGTTTAGTAAGTTCAGGTGTTTAGTAAGCTGAACTCTTGTAAGTTCAGGTGTTTAGTAAGTTCGTGTGTTTAGTAAGTTCAGGTGTTTAGTAAGCTAAACTCTTGTAAGGTTGTTTCAAAGTTTCCGTTGCGTAGCGTCACAAAAGTTTAGTGTGGCGAGCCCATTGCTATCAATTCTCTCTCTCTGACAGCTGTTAGCCAATAACTCTGTCTCGAAGGTGAAAACTTACAGTAGTGTACATGTTGATATTGCATATTATTGCAGACTTTAACAACTAAATGGGTATTTGTTACTTTGTTAGTGTAGGTACTGAATAACAATTAAAAACGCGTTTTTTTACTGTAATATCTTGTTTTACGTGGTTTTTATTGCATTGTGTGGGATTATTTTGTATTGGATTATTTTATAGACGAAATAGTGCTTTAGGATGTGAGTAAATTGACATACGAGCTGAGTCCCAGACCGCATTATCCCATATGTTAAAGTATGACTTTAATCATCTACTTGTTAGCAGAAGTGTTGGCTCGTCTTTCCCCTTTACTGTAGATATATTTTGACTTGTGTGTCATGCGGTGGCTGAACATCAATACTATATTCGTTTGCTTGCTCTGTAAATACTATAGACAGTGCGCTGTTTATATCTTAGGTAACCTCAGTCTTTCAAGGGATGCTTCCCCTAGATACTCCTAGCGGGATGGATGTAGCTAAAGCCCGTCATTGTAGGAATCTTATCAACTATATGATGTGCTATTTCTGTGACCCCAACCAGGCCAACTGGTACACAACGTGAGTCTTACTCAGGGTTATATCATACAGCAAGAGAAAGCTAGGTTACACCCGCTGCTTGATGGTATTTTCTTCGTACAGATTTGTAGCAGAATTAAGTGAAGGATGTGTACAGCATTTGTTCATGATCATACTACTATAGAATGTTCATGCATTACTAGCTTCTTAAGGATTCCCCAAACATAGTTGTATGAGTAGGGTGTTCAGATTTCATTCAGTTTCCTCTCAATTCTTTCACTATGGAACGCCATTCATGCGACTCTCCTATAATGTTTATTCTGGTGGCACGCCATTATAATCCTTAGTACCTATACAAAAACATTCATCATCGATCATAGAATTACAGATTCGTCTGAAATTTTGCCAAATAGATTTAGGATATTAGGTTGTCATTTCGTCAAAACAAAACGAAGAAGTCGTTTCACTTTTCACTCAAAACTCGTAGTGTAATATCGCTGTCTCCAAGTTTTTTATATTCTCTGCTTAGGATGGATGAAAAGAAAACATTTAAATTGCCACCTAAACGTGTGTTTGCTAGGGAAATTCTTCAACATCAGACCTCAGATATTTCTGATAACCATATTTCCATATTAGAGAATAGGGTTTTGCCTTTTAGGTAAACTGCATAAATGATAGGTTTTCTTTTGCAGCCGGTTTTACTAAGCTATAAAAATATTAAACATAGCTTCTCTACTTTCAACGCATTAATTCTTGTGTGAAATCTTCTGATTTCTGATAACTTAAAATTGAAGTTAGTTCAAGGACAAAGGCTTTAGCTTTTACAGCAAAGAATACTGAGTGTAACATAATCTGAGTGTAAAACTAATTCCTTGAGAAGCAAAGAGAATAGGTAGTAAAGGAGTTGAAATTATAACAGATCTGCTGCAATTCTTTGCAATGTTTTGTAGAAAGGTTGATAGTGGAGGTGTGATTGACATGGACACGTGTATGTGTCTAGAAAGGTTGATAGTGGAGGTGTGATTGACATGGACACGTGTATGTGTCTAGAAAGGTTGATAGTGGAGGTGTGATTGACATGGACACGTGTATGTGTCTAGAAAGGTTGATAGTGGAGGTGTGATTGACATGGACACGTGTCTAGAAAGGTTGATAGTGGAGGTGTGATTGACATGGACACGTGTATGTGTCTAGAAAGGTTGATAGTGGAGGTGTGATTGACATGGACACGTGTATGTGTCTAGAAAGGTTGATAGTGGAGGTGTGATTGACATGGACACGTGTATGTGTCTAGAAAGGTTGATAGTGGAGGTGTGATTGACATGAATATGTGTCTAGAAAGGTTGATAGTGGAGGTGTGATTGACATGGATACGTGTATGTGTCTATTGTGTTGTGTTGTGTTTGTTGTTGTTGTGTTGTGTATTTGTTGTTGTGTTGTGTTGTGTCTATATGTGTTGATTGATATTTAATGTTTCTGGGCTATGGTAACTGGCTATAGAACAAAAGTGTTCGGTAAATGCTTAAATGTGGTTAATGGACTGCTTCACAAGCTGTCCTATAATCGATAGAGCAATTTTCGGTTTACGGGTAGAATTAGGTCTAACTGACAGTTTGTTGTCCACCCCCAATCATTTACAGACTTTTGTCACGCGCATTCGAAAGCACTCTCAAATCCGCTTGTGCCAAACTCACTTTTGCATTGTGACAGTCACTGATATAGATTCTGTCACTATCATAATAGACTGTACGCTACCAAAAGTGAATCGTGACTGTTTTGAATTACCAGGAACTAGGAATGTTATTGACCAACCCACTGCTTACAGAGGTTAATTATTCAGTGCTTTTATGTCTAGCCCCCCCCCCCTTCCTCCCCCCCCCCTTACCAGCATCGCCATCTGTAACTTAAAGCCAGCCGCCAAAACACCGTTCCATCTAGGCAAGTATTCATTAATGGATCATCGAAAATTTATACTAGAAATAACATTAGCGTAGCTAATTGTATTGCTATATTTTGTTAAGAAAAATTGCTACACATCAACCATGAAAACAATCTACGTACATGAATACTATAGATAGATGATAAACCAGACTACAGAAACAAGGGGTTTAATCGCTGAAGGAACGTTCTTTAATACTTTGTTGACCATTTATTTCAAACAGAAATGTTTTCTAAATTTATGCCACACAAGAATCATAAAAAGGGCAACATTTAGTCGATTGAGTGAAATAAATTGTTTTGACATTTAAACTATCTCTTTGGTTAAGTGAATGCATATTAGATAGAGAGTTGTTAAAAGAGCTAGCGATAATATTCCCAAAATAGTTGTTAAAGGTTGTATGAATTATCTAAAATGTTTCATAAACAGTTCCAATTTATACGAGTGACTTCTGTATATCTGTTACAAGTGAAAATATCTTTATATTTTATATAAATTTTGCTTATATGAAAACCTGTTGTCATCGTTGGTCAAAAGTGAATCGTAGATAATATTAGTTTTTTATGTTATACACATAGCATGAGTTCTACGTGTCTACTGGGGTGGTTGCCAATAATATCAGACTGATGTAGGAAGGTGGCTGACCATCTTGTTTTCTCTCTATTGCAGAACTGTACAAATCTGTCAGCCATTTTGTGCCGATGTTTATACCTATTGCGGAGAGGCTGCATATAACGGCGTCACTATAGGTGAGTCAGCAGGATCTCTCTCAGTAATGGCAGCATCTGAGTTTAAAAAACCAGAGGAATCTTTAGTTTTCATGCTTAGTTTTTCCGCTAGTTGTCACCTGCACGCTACTATAATATGATATTTTGTTAATAATTTTCCAAAAGTACAAGTAAACTTTCTAAGATTATTCAAAGATGTACCACTTTGGAAGGAAAGGCAACATTTAATTCTCAAATCACCGAAAGTCAATGTTTTATAACCTTTGAGTTATCTCCTCTCGGTCATTATGTGACTTCTGTGTACATTAAAACTTAAGGCAATTGCATATTTAAACTAGTCGGCATGTAGCTATGGCTACAAAGGTTCGTGTTATGAACTACTTCATGAGACAGATTTTGGGAGGAAACATTGATGTAGTAATATAAGCTTGCATCGCTTTTAAACATTTTTGCATAGGTTCATTTGCGTTGAGCTCATTATATTTATAAAGTTGCTCCGCTACAGCAAGAATTTTTATTCTTTTTGCGTGAAATAAGAAACTGTTGCTAGACATAGTATCACCATAGTAACACCGTAGTAACACCGCAGTAACACAGTAGTAACATCTTAGTAACACAGTAGTAACACCGCAATAACATGGTAGTAACATAGTAATACAGTAGTAACAATGTAGTAACACCATAGTAATACCGTAGTAACACCGCAGTAACACAGTAGTAACACAGTAGTAACATCTTAGTAACACCGCAGTAACGCAGTAGTAACACCGCAGTAACACAGTAGTAACATCTTAGTAACACAGTAGTAACATCGCAATAACGCGGTAGTAACATAGTAATACAGTAGTAACAATGTAGTAACACCATAGTAACACCGCAGTGACACAGTAGTAACACCATGGTAACACAGTAGTAACACCGCAGCAACATCATAGTAAGACCGTAGTAACACAGCAGTAACAGGGTAGTAACACTGTAGTAACACCATGGCAGAATCTTGGAAAGTTAATGATGTTCCTGCTGTTTGCTGCTTTCTAGTCTTGTGATTACAATTGTTGTATTCCGAGTTATGATTACACCGACTGTTTGTCTGTATAATATATAGCCTACATGGTATAATGTAAATATATGTTCCCTGTTCATAATAAGTCCAATTCATTTTGAGGTTCAGTTGACTGACGGTGGAACTGAACAAACTAGAACCATGTCTGTGTAAACTTTTGTTGTTGGTTGCTATTTCTCCTAAATCAATCGCTCATTGTCGGAAGCTTCAACGTGTTGCTGTCTGGTCATCCCATGTTAATGCCTGTCATTAGTTACCTACATTATCTCAACTTTCCGCATTCGTTTAATCTGTACTTTCGTCTGTACTGAACCAGTCCTGAGATATGCACATACTACATACGCAGGCCTAGCTAGAGCTGCAACAGTTCAGTTTGAGCTGCAGGCCTAGCTAGAGCTGCAACAGTTCAGTTCAAGCTGTGAATGGCGTCGGCATTTTGACAGTTTTAGTTCCACTAACTGACTGCTGCGTGTCTTTTGCAGCCGATTCATTTGCCAGTGGAGAAGAATTTTGCGCTGCTCAGATGTTTACAGTGGTTCAAGGAGAGAGTGGCTGCTTTAAGTTCGATCCGACTGTCTTTGACAGCAGTCCTACTGTTGCTGGCAGCGTCCTCACATTCTTTCTCTGTTTGTTGTCTAATCTGTTAGTTTAGTATCGTAACTTTTTGCCCATATTCAGCATTTTCCATTCTTATACCCATCCTCTACCTCACACCTCTTCACTTCTCGCGTGCATTTTCAACTCTTTCGCACCTTTCTATTATGTGCCATACTGATTTCACCTCCCTCCCCCCCCCCATTTCCTTTATCGCAAACATCCTCAAATTCTGTCTCAATCTTTGCACTCTTGTTCACTGTCTTTCTACATTTTCTCATTTTTATTTCCCGTAGATAAGGTATTTACAAGCATTCCTTTTATTTGATTATTTATAGTGGATAGTTATATATGATCTCTTAAGTTTCTTCTTACATATCTGTAGTATTATTGTTTTTCTTTACTTCTGTTAAGTATCTCATTTACTTCATGTTTGGTTGGTCAAGTCTTTGCTCTGCCTACTGGAGGGGTCATTAACTGTTGTTATCCAGTCATAGATGTGCATTTTATGGTTGTCTAATGTAGACAGCTGGGTATGGCCTAGACCAGCGAACACGGCCAGCATACGATTACTATTGGCGTTATTTATCTGCATTTTTGGTGTGTCACTCTATGCCTGGAAATGGAGCATACCTTTTATTTTCATAAACGTTTTCCTTTACCTCTTCTTGGCATAATATGCAAACCCAGTTAAAGAATTTTTTTATTCAAGTTGTAAGAGTGATTATTTCAAGAGACCGAATGTATAAGGTTTTGGGGTGTTTCATCTATTAGTTGAACTTTATTCAAGGTTATGTCGGAGTACATAAATTTGATTACCTTTTGTGTTGTTTTTTTTTATTTATTGCAATCTCTATAGATATATTTTGTGTTTTTGTTTTTAACATTTTCTTCTTGTTTTGTCTAGTTCACTAGTCATTGTTCTAGCAATTTCCATGTTGAATACACTGGGTTCTCCGTGTAGTGCCATAGAACTAAGGCAGACTCTTTCTCAGTTCACTGTGATATGTAAAAGTGAGGCCTGACAGCGTCTAGGATAGCTGGCAAACTTCTCAACTCGGAGTAAGCCGGAGTTGAACTGGCATTCCACTCTTTTGGCATGTGAATTAGTATATAGCTGGCGCTGTCCAGCTATTCTATTATTGTCAGCGTGTTCAATAATATTAATTGCCATAAGGACCACATCAGTAAATGCCATAAATATTTATATTAATGTTCAATTAATATAAATAAGCTCTGTTAAAGGAGTTGTCACACACTCCTGTTTTCTGTCAACTAGTTATTTACTCTAATTAGCGTAGTATTCTCACAGCAAAACCGCCTAGTCATCAACTACTCAGACAGGCCGTATGATTAAAGGTAAGGCAACTCTTTAATTACATCTACAGTAGCGTGTGATTTAAACTGGACCCTTGTTGGAAAATTCAAGTGCTTAATTACAGCATTGTTACTTATGGTGAATTTAGTCAATAAGCATAAATTTTATATTAAATTGAACTTCATTTTGTTCTGTTTTCAAATATGTAAACCAGACAGCTGTGAAATTATGCATTTGAATGATTATGTAGGCTAAATTCTGAACATTTATTTTAATGGCTAAAGATAACAATCTCTACAGATATGATCACACTACATACATTTTTTGTTTGATTCTAATAAATAAAAATGTATGTGGTACAGTGGTAGGATGTCTGTCCAGGATTTAGCCCATATAATCAATCAATAACATAATTTTACAGCTGTTTGGTATTGAATTGTAAATTGCATCTAGAGGAAGTATAATTTACACAGTCATTATTCATTTCTTTAAAGTGTCCCAAGTGGTTATCAAGACAAGAGAGATAACTCTATTGAACTAAAGGGCCATAATAGTTCTGGCTTTGACCATTGCCGATTATTATCAGTAGCAAAATCTGGTCACAACTAATTTATATTACAATACTAATTACAGAGCTGTTTATTTGCTACTATCATTATCACGAGAGCAAGCAATGAAATCAATGAACATTGGCTGTGAGAGAAATTTTCTAGCTGTTAGATGGTTATAAAATGAGATTAAATACCTGGCCTTTGAAAATTGCTAGTAAACTTTCTAGCGCCAAAATTGTTACGTATGCACCTTTTCAAAGGGAAGGCAACTCTTACAAACACCAAAAACTGACAGTCAAAGTCTTTTATTGAATTCTGGAAGGAAGAATCTCTTTTAATGTTTCTGCAGTTTAGATTTTACACTTTTCAACTTTTGAATGTGAGAACCTTGAGTTTAATTAGCCTTCTTCAGCAATTAAGCAGCTAGCTGATTGGTTGCTGAAAATAATGTTGTAATGTCGAGCATTGAAACTTTCTCTACCAACAGTTACAATAAAAAAACTCTTGTTTTTGATTTTTTTAAGCAAATAAAACAGAAACTGCCAAGTTGGTGCATGTCAAGAAGTCTACAGTTTCTGATGATATTCCTGGGCAGTGATCATGTGGAATTTGTCTAAATTCAGGCTAAAGATGAACAAGTGGAAGAATGTCTCGGCTGGTATTTTCTGTCACTTGCAGCTCCTTGTCATCGCAATGAAATTTGGCACAATGTTGGATGGAAAGAAAAATGTTTAACTGGCCGTAACATCGAGCACCTTCTGCTCTTCTTTCAAATTCATTACATTTTTGGCAGGTCCATAATTGAGATATTACCAGATGACGTTCTTAGGCTGACCTTAGCATTGTGGATGGTTCAGCATCTCGCTGCCAGTTTTTTTCTAGAAGTCATGAAAAACCATTTACCGCATGGCTGTCATTGACTTGAGCTACAGGTAGGCAATTGGTGAAGGAGTGACAATGGAAAGAGACAGAACTGAAGATCTACCAATAGACAAGGGCTGGGCCTGGGTCATTGTTGCCGGTAAGTATTTTTAGGTATCATCTCCCATGTAGCTAGGATGCTGACCCAATCTTTTTAGTAATCAATATAAAATGCTGACCTGACTATATTCTTGATCAAATACAAAAAGACTGATTTTTACTGCTGCCAGTTGTACAATTGTGATACATGAGTGAAAAATTTTATGATTTTACTAATTTGGCTGATGTTAGGAGCACCTGTTGTCTAGTGGCTACAGCTCAATCCTTTTAAACATTGAATATGAGTTTGATTTGTAAAGGTGACAGGTGTAGCAAGTGGCAGGAATGGCATTGAACTCGCACAATTAAGACTTTTCATCCTGAAAAAATAGCAAAAATGTTAACAACATTCCATTAGCAAAAGTACATAAAATGTGACAATTAAAATGTGAAGGTTATTATTTATAACTATTGAAATTAGGGTCCAAGATGCATAGTAAACCAATTTTGGTACGTAACCTTTGACCATTGCAGTAGGGAAGGGTTGCATCTAACATTTATTGTGCCTGCATGATTTTGCACATTCCTTTAGCTATTTTGTGACATATCTGAAACCATTTTTTCAGTCATTCTGTTTGCGTTGCGTTGTACAATGCAAATACATTTTTATCTGCATTTGACTTTTTTTGGAAATAATTTGTTTTCTGTCCAATTGTTTCATAAGAACTACAATCTTACACTCTGCGCTTTGCTATCATGTAATACATTTTGATTTTTCATACTTTATATTTACAATATCTTGTGTATTTAAGGCATATAATTGTGCACATATTTAACATGTATTGTAGCAAGCTGCTGCATATTTGCATTTGGAGCGGGGGGTATCAAAGTTCAGGGCGTGCTGCTCGTGGAAGTAGCAGAAAAATTTGAGGAGGTTTATCCTACTTCTACACTAATATGGGTGTTTTCTGTGAAATACACTCTGGCAGCGATGTTGGGCAAGTATCAGCTCTCATCAACTATATCCTAATGTCTACCTTGCTATGTCATGCTTGCATCATGATTGCCGTGTCATGAGTAGACAAATTTCATTGCTTCTCAAGTTTGAATTTTGTTTCACCAAACATACTTGAATGTTATAAAAATATAAACCTATACACATTTACGATTTTCAGCTATGCTAGAAATATATGAATTATTGCATAGGAAGCAAACAAAGTCTCATTGTTGGAGCGTTTCAGTATGCCACCTTGTAAAGGGCAGACCAAGGGAGACAAGTCTGGATTTAGCTTTGGCATAATTTATATACATGTATATAAAATTAAGTGTTTGTCCATCTGTCTGTCGTCATTCATATGTCTAGTTAATAGCGATTGGTTAAAATATGAACACTTACAGTCCAGTGCTCCGTGAGAGATCATGATGTGGAATGATTATATGCACAATTACTCTGAAGCGTGGCAAGATGGCTGTATGGTTTAGTGGTAGTGGTTTCTTGTGAGGTGCAATCTTTTTTTAATGCTTTTAGCTTGTTTCAGATAGACATGGCTCTTATTATAGTAAAGATTAAAATATTAGCTTAAATTACTAGCTTAAGTTACTAGCAAATTCATTGGGTAAAGAAACTTAGCCAATGGTGACGACATTACGAGCTACTTTTTATAAGTTGTTTTAAATTTTGAGCGGATATATAGTGAAGTAAAATATATTTTTCAACAATCTGTTTTAGCTATGCTTCGAGCTTTTAAATATTGGAATTATGCACTGGCCGGACACACACAGAAATATACAAATACTTTCCTTTGAAAGTTAAAGTAGTAAATGTTGTATACGTTATGTTATGTTGATTAATTAAAAATAAGTTTTCTATGAAAAACTTATTTTTTATTGCTCGTGCAACGCCAAGTATTCAGTTAGTTTTTAGTGTAATAAGACTTTTGTCCATACATAGCCACAGCTAGATGTCGAGAAAAAATAATGCATCTCACACGATTTGAACTCACAAATTTAGCTTTGCAGGCAGGCGAGCTACTATCTGCACCACTTATGCACTTTTTGTATGGCAGTAATTGTGCACATAGCTATTACATATGTTGATCACTTATGACATAGGACTGTCACGATACAAGTAAGAATAAACAGCTATTAATTTGTAAAATTGCTAATATTTTAGGGTCATATATTTTTTTATCATGCTCTTTTCCTAAAATTTCCAATTTTGAGCGCCTGCTGTTCATATCGTAGTGTTTAGAATTGCATATGGGTCACCAAGGTGCCTTTCATTACAAGTCATATGCCACTGTTGGGCATATGTATAATTAGAACTATTTTTTCACTCGATATTCTACATTTGAGAAGCACCTGTAGCAACATGTCATATTTTAACAGCCCCTCTGATAGGAATCCTCATAGTTAAACTGACAAGTAGAGTGGTGACAATGATCAGCCTGCTGCTCAATATCACTGGCTATGTTGGACTCGCCTACTCTAGGACCCTTCCCGCCATGTTTTTGACACACAGCATTCTCTCTGGTAAGTAATAGAGACTGAATTTTTATGTTCTTATGTCATGCAGCTCAACATTACCAAGCTTAATTTTGAGGTGCAACACAAGCTGAGTTGACAATCGAACTTTTATTCTGAAGAGAATGATGCTCTAACAGCAACATACTCTGTTAAAAACATTTTGAGAGCGCGCTGTTCTAGCAGGTGAATTTTAGTAAAGAGTATGTTGCTCAAACATATAAAATACGTACTGACATATTCGCAACCTGCGTACCATACATGCAAACAAAATCATCTTTACAATTCTTCATTCAAACAAGCATTCAGGTTTGGTGAATTACAATAAAATCTGATTAGTTAGATAAAGTTGTCTGCTTTATTCTTGGTGCCAACTGAAATGAAAGGAAAGAAAACTTTTCATCCTATTGTTTTTGCCTTGCTCTCACGAATTCTGTAGCTAACTGAGCAGTACAAAAGTATTCTAGAACATGTTGGCTGAGTATTTAGAGAAAAGATCTCAAGTCCTTCTAACACCCTTCAAGTCCTTCAAACACCCTTCAAGTCTTTCTAACACCCTTCAATTCCTGCTAACACCCTTCAAGTCCTTCAAACACCCTTCAAGTCTTTCTAACACCCTTCAAGTCTTTCTAACACCCTTCAAGTCTTTCTAAGACCCTTCAAGTCCTTCTAACACCCCTTCAAGTCTTTCTAACACCTTTCAAGTCTCTCTAACATCCTTCAAATTTTTCTAACACCCTTCAAATCTTTTAACACCCTTCAAGTCTTTCTAACACCCTTCAAGTCCTTCTAACACCCTTCAAGTCCTTCTAACACCCTTCAAGTCCTTCTAACACCCTTCGAGTCCTTCTAACACCCTTCGAGTCCTTCTAACACCCTTCGAGTTCTTCTAACACCCTTCGAGTCCTTCTAACACCCTTCAAGTCATTCTAACACCTTTCAAGTCTTTCTAACACCCTTCAAGTCCTTCTAACACCCTTCAAGTCCTTCTAACACCCTTCAAGTCTTTCTAACACCCTTCAAGTCTTTCTAACACCCTTCGAGTCCTTCTAACACCCTTCGAGTCCTTCTAACACCCTTCGAGTCCTTCTAACACCCTTCGAGTCCTTCTAACACCCTTCGAGTCCTTCTAACACCCTTCAAGTCCTTCTAACACCCTTCAAATCCTTCTAACATCCTTCAAGTCTTTCTAACACCCTTCAAGTCTTTCTAACACCCTTCAAGTCCTTCTAACACCCTTCGAGTCCTTCTAACACCCTTCGAGTCCTTCTAACACCCTTTGAGTCCTTCTAACACCCTTCGAGTCTTTCTAACACCCTTCAAGCCTTTCTAACACCCTTCAAGTCTCTCTAACATCCTTCAAATTTTTCTAACACCCTTCAAGTCTTTCTAACACCCTTCAAGTCTTTCTAACATCCTTCAAATCTTTCTAACACCCTTCAAGTCTTTCTAACACCCTTCAAGTACAAACATAATAATATTTCATTACCTAAAATAATGTTTTACTCATTTTACAATAATACGTGTGAATATGAATATATAAGTACTCGAGGTTTAAACTTTTTATTTCTCGGTTAGTCCATCTTTTTCCCTAAGCCAATATCAGAATCTCCAACAGTGTGAGTCTGTTATGAAAAAACAGTTTCTACAATTTTTAGCTAACGTCGTTAAACTGCCCTGTGATGCTTCATTTATGTTCCTATATAGTGAACTGTGTCGCCAGGCACTACCCTCTAGGTAGGCTTCGACCTTGGAGTGGACTGTAATGAGGCCTGCTGTATACTGCTTCACTTTTATTAGCCCTTTAGTTAGATAATAAACAAGAAATTTAAAAAATGAGCTAGGAATTCCTTGGTTTGAGCAACTGGAACTACCATGCCCGCTCATAAGTGACCGGCTTGCACAGGGAAGAATGATCTCTAGTTGAGCTGCACGCGTATATACATATATGTATGTATATATGTATGTGTATTTGTATGTATGTGTATATGTTTGCATAATCTTATATGTATGTATATATGTAACGTTTCATTGGCATTAGTGATATCAACAAATGATGTCTTGTGTTACATGCCAAAATAACAAAAGAAGACAGAAATCAGGAATTATTGATTGAGTTGAACGAAAGTTTTTATAAGTTGATAATCTAATAGGACTGCCGAGGAGTCTGAATAGTGAATTGAAGATTGTAGTAACAGAAAGTTGATAAACTGAAACAACGATGATAGATGTAGTATGTTGGTGCCAAGGAATAGAAAACGATGTTGCTTAACGTAGAAAAACTGTAATAGAAAACTAAAATAGCTCTTATAGAAAAATAAAATAGCTGCAATAGAACACGCTGTAACAACCTTTTGTAGCATGCTGGTGTGTCGCGAGTACGAGACCTTCTTAAAACCTCCCGCAAGAGGTTGCACACATTTATCTGCTGGTTACATAGTTGTAACTGAACTGAGAACAACATTTTATAAGTTGTTGGAGGTAACAGGGTGAGAGAGTGAGAGAAAGACAGATGGAGAGACAGGTAGAGAAACAAATAGACAGATAGAAAGACAGAAAGACAAATAAAAAGGCAGCTAGAAAGAGATAGTGAGACAGATAGAGACACAGATAAAGAGAGATAATGAAACCAATGATATACAGCCCCCTGTATACAACCTGTATACTGTATATACAGCCCTGGGAGCTGGATATCATTGACAAAACAGAGAAACAGATATAAAGGCAAATTGACAGACAGATAGAAAAAGATAGTGAGACAGTTAGAGAGCAATTTAAATTCAAGTGTCTTTTTCATTATTTTAAGGGGAATTAAATTCCAATCAGTGGCTGACAGCAGCTTTCCAGTTTGCCTTCAGGCAGTCACTGACTGAAAGGAATTGTAAAACAAGAAAGCCATTTAGTAGAGAATGTTGATACACTCAAGAATTTCTAATAGATTATCGTATCAACGATCTCTTTAACATTATTTAACACAATTTATTTTAATAATGTTATTGTCTAAAGCATTCCAGTTCTATTAGAAGCAGCACTGACACATACTTTTCTTCGGGCAGCATGGGAGCTCTTACATTTTCAAATAAAGTTGTGTAATTTCCAAATTCGCATGGTGGTTGATTAATGCAATTAGTCGCCCATCAGTGTGCTGATTTGAATGTCATGAGATCGAAACCAGCACAAAGTAGCCTTTTACTAAACACTTTAATTACTGTATGTATTATTTTTTCACAATGATGGTTTCAAGCCAGATTACAAATATAACTTGTTTGTAAATGTTTGTAATAGCACCCTAAAATGAAACTGTTACTTAGGGCATGCATTTGCTGCGGCGTACATATATGCTTTATGAACTACCAAACATGATTTATGAAAACAATGAACCTACTAACTACTTTTTGAGATGCAATCATTTTAAACGTAGTTGCACATGCATGGTATGCGGCAAAAAGTGATGAAATGCATACCTATATTGTATGACTTTTAAAAGAAAATTAGAATTAGTATTAGAAAATGCTATCAAAAAGCTAAGTAGTAGTTAGAGCATCAATTGCATAATAGTTCATTTAGAGTTATCCTTTCTCATGTGAGGACAACTCCTTTATACACTACTATTTGGTTCATGATTGCTTCTCTAAAATTACATGCGATTTGGTTGACAGGTATGGGAGAGAGTGCTATGCTTCTTGGCCCACTCATTGTCAGCGCCCCATACTTTAGAAAAAGGAAAGCCCTGGCGGTCGGTATTATTGCCAGTGGCTCAGGAATAGGATGGATTCTTCTTCCTTATGTCTATAGATATCTCTTTGACAACTATGAATATAGCGGAGCCTTTTTATTAGTGGGTATGTACTATTTATTTTACTCTACATGTATCCGACTAACACAGGAAGGTTATAAAGTGCTATACAACATTATATAGCATTATATAACGCTTTATAGCATTGCGTAACGGTTTATAATGTTATAATGTATATAACATTATATAACGTTATACAACATTATTAACCGTTTATTTCACCACTCTGTTATCTACTAACTGTTATTTACTAACTATTATCTGCTAACCGTTATCTACTAACCGTTATCTACTAACTGTTATCTACTATCTTTTATCTACTAACTGTTATATACTAACTGTTATCTACTAACTGTTATTTACTAACCGTTATTTACTAACTGTTATCTGCTAACTGTTATCTATTAACTGTTATCTACTATCTTTTATCTACTAACTGTTATCTACTAACTGTTATCTACTAACTCTTATCTACTAACTGTTATTTACTAACCGTTATTTACTAACTGTTATCTGCTAACTGTTATCTATTAACTGTTATCTGCTAACCGTTATCTACTAACTGTTATCCACTAACTGTTATCTGCTAACCGTTATCTACTAACTGTTATCTGCTAACCGTTATCTACTAACCGTTATCTACTAACTGTTATCTAATAGCTGCCACTCACTAGATCGAATGTAGGCTACTAATTACTATCAAACAATATCATATGCTGCCAGGTTTTGCATCTAATTGTATACAGCTACCAAACACAATTTCTTGATAATATTAGCATGCACAACCATGGTTATCATAATTTTTTTTAGTATTTGTATCAAAGACTCTATAACTTATAGTATATCACTTAGTGCTTCTATTTTCATTAGCCGTGCCTACAGAGAAGCTAAGTTTTAGTTCAACAAAACACCCATACCATTTAGAATAAGTATAAACATTGTAATGGATATAAACTGTCAACTTATCTAATGAGCAGACTTAGACATCAATATAATGGTTGCTTGGAGAGTTATTGCTCATGTTTACTCTTTTCACGCGCAGAAATGACTACATATTGCAGGGGGGTGTTACCTGCAACTGCTGATACCCGCAAGCCTACTTCGACCAATCTCTTTTTACTCTAAACAGCTACAGCCAAATTCAGAAGGAATTGAAGAGGAGCCAAATGTTAATTCCACTCATAGGGTATCGGTGAGTTTCAGACATCCAGTGAAACTTCAATCAAAAACCATCATTAAAAGTTATATTTCTTTTAGGTGAGGTACAAACACTAGTAAGGTATGTACTAACACTAGTAAGGTATATTCAAACCTTAGTAAGGTATGTACTAACACTAGTAAGGTATGTACTAAAACTAGTAAGCTATGTACTAACACTAGTAAGGTATGTGCAAACACTAGTTAGGTATGTACTAACACAAGTAAGGTATGTACTAACACAAATAGGGTGTATACTAACACTAACACTAGTAAGGTGTGTGATAACACTAGTAAGGTATGTTCAAACACTAGTAAGGTATGTTCAAACCCTAGTAAGGTATGTACTAACACTAGTAAGGTATGTACTAAAACTAGTAAGCTATGTACTAACACTAGTAAGGTATGTGCAAACACTAGTTAGGTATGTACTAACACTAGTAAGGCATGTACTAACACTAGTAAGGTATGTGCTAACACTAGTAAGGTATGTAATAACACTTGTAAGGTATGGAGTAATGCAAGTAAGGTACATGTATACACTAACAATACTATTGTATTTCACTATACTATTCACTATCACTAGAATAGTAATTATTATTATTAGTGATCATGTATTCAGACTGACTAAGACTGTAGGCTGAGACCGCAGGCTGAGACCGCAGGCTGAGACCGCAGGCTGAGACCGCAGGCTGAGACCGCAGGCTGAGACCGCAGGCTGAGACCGCAGGCTGAGACCGCAGGCTGAGACCGCAGGCTGAGACCGCAGGCTGAGACCGCAGGCTGAGACCGCAGGCTGAGACCGCAGGCTGAGACCGCAGGCTGAGACCGCAGGCTGAGACCGCAGGCTGAGACCGCAGGCTGAGACCGCAGGCTGAGACCGCAGGCTGAGACCGCAGGCTGAGACCGCAGGCTGAGACCGCAGGCTGAGACCGCAGGCTGAGACCGCAGGCTGAGACCGTAGGCTGAGACCGCAGGCTGAGACCGCAGGCTGATACCGCAGGCTGAGACTGTAGGCTGAGACTGTAGGCTGAGACTGTAGGCTGAGACTGCAGGCTGATACTGCAGGCTGAGACTGCAGGCTGAGACCGTAGGCTGAGACCGCAGGCTGAGACTGTAGGCTGAGACTGTAGGATTCTTTTGAAGGATTTAGTTAGTGGCAGCTGTTAGATTTCTACCAGTGGTGGTCGCTGGCAAAGCTCAGCAAATTGAACTTTTCTACGGTTTCTGGCGTGGGTTGCAGGATGTCGCTGGTAGTATGAACTGTGCACCAGGGGCCTGTGCACCCAGAATGCATTATGCATACAATTTCCCTTAGTGGTTTGACACAAAAACTTAACAATGCACTGAATACCACCCACATTCACCCTGTTGCTAAATGCCTACTATTTTTTTAGGTTTAATACAACCTTGACCCGGAAACATATCTTATATCTTAACTCTATGTAAACAGATACTATTGTCTAGGAGCAGACAATTCCTTCATTGCCGCCTTCTATTGTAGTTTCAATTTTATCTGAAATATATTTTTAGGTAACCATGCTTTTTTAACAATATTGTCTAATTGACTAACTGCCTGTGGCCCAAACTAACCATGATGGTGTGTAGTCGGGCATGTATCTCATACCCCCTCCTCTCCTCCTGTTGTGTAAAAGGTACCAGTCTTACTTACAGTACCAGGACTTACTGAACCCAGCTGGTTTAATATGCGCTTTCACCAAACCCTTCTTTATTGAAAACTAGGTGAATGCCCGGCATTGCCCGGGTAATAAAAGTCTGCACAGCAAATTTACTTTTATTTAATACGTAACAACAGTTACCATTCTAACTTTCAAACTTCATATCATGAGAAAAGTGTTTTGGGAAGTTTAAATAAATTATGAGAAAAATGAAAACCACTTAAAAGGTTGTTAAACTTTGTCAAACAATTGTAACATTAAAACTTCATATCATGAAAAAAGAATTTTTGCAGGTCAAATAGAATAAAAATAAAACAACTATAAAAGGGTTTAAATATAAATGTGAAATAATTAGCAAGTAGTAATTAAATTAAATTGGTTTTGCTACGATTACAATAAAATATAATGCGGTAATGATACGATTAATAGGAACTGAGAAAAAATAAAAATCCTGAATATGTTGAATTAATAATAACAATTCGTGCATAGAAGTGTGTGTGTATAAAGAAAAGTTACTGTTCCAGCAGAAGCTACCCATCAAAACTTTGAATACGGCGTACAGGTACTTTTTGATACTAGTGCAAATGTAGAATTGAGGTATCGTACTATCTTTGTCTGACCGAACGGAGAGAGAATGTAGAGGCTATTTCTACTCGAGATGATACAATTGTCCGCGTGAAAAGAATTGGCCTTGACCGCGATATAGCAATTGAACTTTACGAAAAATGGGAAATAGATGTTCATAAAAACATTAAAAATCATCGTGTTTCATAGAGTTAAAATAGTTCATAGAGTTTCAATTAATACGTCATTTTGGTTGTGAAAACGAGAAAAGAGTGTATATTATATAAAGAAATGTATACTTCTAAGAGCTTTTGTAGTCTCGTGGTTAGATAATTGGATTGCAAACCTGCGGTCTCAATCTTCGTTAGTCTAAGTCCAGCAGAATGCGAATTTTTAATTCCAAGATTTTAATAGCTATAACTGGAAATACCAGAGGACAGACAGACAAACAGGTAAAATTTGAGATTTATATAGATAAAATAGGATTTTTTTTCACATTCAAGGCGGGTTTAAGTTGAACTGGTGCCCAAACTAAACTGTGCATTGACATCGCTGTGTTCAAAAAACAAAATCAATACAATGCATGACTTCACAACAATTTACATATCTTTTCATAAAGACATGACCTTCCAAATCAGTGTGATTTCTGATGTTGCCTTTGAATGAACTAAACCAAACTTCTAAGATTGACACACTAAACCCAATGATTTGACCAAATAGAACCGCTGTCCTATTGGATAATGTACAAATTTGAACAACAGTATTATAAGAATGACAAAACAATAACATACATGTATATATAAATGTATACAGTGACAGATATAAACAGCCACAAATTATGAGTACAAAAAGTGATAAATATCAAGTCACATTATTAAGGAGAGATAACAAAACACTGTAATCTTGGAATTTGGCCAATTGTATGTAATCACACAGATTAAATATCGGCAAATTAAGACATTTGTCACATGAACTACTTTATGTCAATGAATTTGCCATGAAAAAATTTCTGATCATGCGTTGGTAATTGAATGAGTGGCTCCCTAACGAAACAGTTCATATGAGACACAATGGGCTTGCTCTGATCTATAATTTATAAAGCAGGATTTCTATAACCTGTAGGCCTGTTTCAGTTCATCATTCCAATTGAAAAACAGAACTTTCCGGTAGTAAAATAAATAGCAAATAGTTGACCACATAATCGTATTTCTCATTTATGATTGGAAACAAAAAATTTCAGTAAACAGAAGTAATAATGAATATATTGACTCTGTTATTGTAATATAAAACAAACTACGGTGTAATTAATAACTTAAAAGTGAAAATAGTTATGAGATTCAATTAAATTAAAGATTGGCTCATGTTTAATATGTGGCATGATCTAGAGAGTTGTTGTATCAGCACTACTAAAATAATGATTTTGACAG